>NC_063045.1:58846382-59021382 GCF_018812025.1 Megalobrama amblycephala
CGTCGCGACCGCGTTGATCCCATTATGAGCACGCCTGCCGCCCGGCTACATTTGAAAATAATAACTGACTTGCACGTGGAAAAGACGCAATATGTGAACGGCCCCTAACTTAAAGCAAAGCATCACAAGCGTCTTTTGCTTTTCTGTGAGCACAGCTATTGCTGTGCACTGCGGTGAAAGAAAGCCACGACTTTTCTCACGCGACCATGCAAGAGACTGACATGAGAAACGTTTAAACCTGCTTGCAAGATTCAATGTGTGCCCGAAACACTTACTGAACTAGAGAGCTGATTGAGACACACCATCTACGATAAATCGTTACACCCCTATTACTTATAGTAATTTAAAAATGTGGTAGCATTGGATCTGGACAGGAAGGATAACTCTGGGAGTTGGAAGGGGTGTGTCGCGATTCTGCCTTCTCACATCGCGATACAGGTTCGTGGACCTGCGTATCGCGATTTCGGTTTCATATCGCATATCGTTACAGCCCTAATACACACTTTATGAGCACATGCGTTCCCTGGGATCGAACCCACGATCGCATGATCACATGATTGCAAGTTGTTATATATTGCAATGATAAAAGGGAACAATGCATTAAAATGAAAGTGTCTTGTTGTCGATAGGTGTGCAACTTTAGCGAACGCTCCTATGGGTCGTATTTCAGGGAAGTGACAAACGACCTATATAGGTGTATTGTTTGGCGATTTGATTAATTTAGATGATTAATTTAGATGTTACCATGTTAGGCTTTATAATTAATACTAAAATAACTTTATAAATAATACTAAAATATATGTGAATATCAGACATCAATGACATCAATACAACATAAGCTCAATTAACATCAACTTGACAACCTGCTAAAACCCTGCATGCATATTGCACAACTTGTGACTGGCTGGTGTAAAACTGTAACTTTTTAAAGCCTCAAACCCTTACTTTTAACCTCCCTAAAGTAGACGGCACTCTCAACTCCAGATCTGTGAAATAAACTGTGGTGTGTGTCAGTTCTGACGGAGATGCTGAGATGTTTAGAGCAGTTTTATTTCACCTGCTGCTTTGACGCTCTGGCAGCACTTCTACTGTGTGTTTTTATGGTTATATTAAGAACTAACATATTTTTGGGAGAAAATATGTTTCTATTGCATAAACAGGACGACTTTAGAGTGGTAAACATTTCAGAAGAGTTTGTTTACAGTGGTAATAGGGAAATTACAGTGGAAATATCTTTAGGATGGTGGTTCAGGGAATAAATGAATACATTTAAAGGGGTCCCATTATGATTTTTACATGTTCCACTTTATTTAATGTGTAATTTTGCTGTTTGGGCATGAAAAAGGTCTGCAAAGTTACTCCAAAGGGAGTTATTCTCCTTATTTAAATAATTCTCGCCCAAGGCATATGCAAAATAAAGGGGCGGGGCCTGGTTGAGTTAGTCAGTAGTGTGTTGAACCCATAGACTGTAAAATAATATGGACGTAGTGTCCTTATTATTTTACCAAACCTAAAGCCGGCCGTTGCCATCTTGGCAGCGCGTCACCGCGCGTCACTCCCGGATAACAGAAAATGGGCAAAGAGGCGCCCTTAATTATACAGAACTTTAAGGCTTAATATAATTTAAATGGATGAGTTATAAAATAAAAAATCACACATGAAGGGCAAAATAAGCTATATACAGACCAAAACCACAATTTGTACCAGGCTGTAAGCATGTTTTTTTTTCTGCTGTAAAGTTGGGCATTTTAACATGGGGCTCAATGAGATTCTGCTTTCTTTTGGAGTCTGTTCCTAGTGGCCAGTCGATGAATTGCAGTTTAAGTCACTTCCGTAGTGGCTTCAAGAGAAACGGGGGGAGGTTGCCGCTTAGTTGAACCTCAAGGTTTTCGCAAGGGGCGTGGCATTTCCCAAACACACTCGAAGCGCTTGACCAATCACAACACACTGGTCCAGCCGACCAATCAGAGCACATTGCGCTTTTCAGAAGGAGGGGCTTCATAGAGACAGAAACTAAATAGAGCATTACTGACAGACAACAGTGTCAAATATGGGGGAAACAATGAGTTTTTTGGAACATCAATCATTAAAACTTATCTAGTGGAGCCCAAAAACAAAATGAAGACTCTGAAAAAGGGTATATTAGGCCCCCTTTAAGGAAAATCATTTACAATTTTGGTATTTTGTTGGGTTGTCACTTGATGTCTAATGTAAAAGCCTTGAGCAAAAACTGTCAAATTCAGGGTCACTTTTACCGAGATAACAGAAGCGGACAGGCGTTTCTCATTGTCAGATGATGACAGTTTAAAAAAAGTGTTGTCATATATTATTTTTCCATGTGCCCGTGGTGTTAATCAGAGCGCTCTTCAAACACAAATATGAGTATCATTGTTGTATGAGCGAACATGAGAGGTCAAGGCTGAGAGCAGCGATTCTGCTGTTCTGCTTGCTTTCTGAAAGGAACAAAGATCATGAAATATTGAACAGCAAAACACTAAATGTTAAATGACATCAGAGCGTACAGCCGTCCTCGCATGTGCATAAAAACAAAGCAGAGCTTGTTTGTATTCTGATGGTAACTGACCAGCGGCATGACCAGCCGCACGTCACTGTAACTCTGATGAATAATTGATAGATGTGTTGCGTAACGTAAAACATACGAGGGAGAACATGCGTGTAGTTGCTGCACTGTCATTCTGTGGCATGTTCGTAGGTCTAAATTTCAGTGTCTTAGGGTTTTTTGCTCATCTGTATTCCTGAGTGTCTTAGTCTTTTGTTTGGATTATTAAAGTACCATTTGCCTCATCTTAACTCACTTTCCTTGGCAACCAGACAAGGCAACAACACTTTTAAAAATGTTTTTCTTCTTGTAAACTTAAAGATTATTGGAGTACCTTTTACAAGAAAATGCTATTTCAGTGTAATATTTCTTTGTAATTATGCTGCGCTGTCATTCTGTGGCACGTTCGTAATGAAAGTTTCCTGCAGATCTATATTTCAGTGTCTGTGAGTCAGTGTTATTTCAGTATCACTGATATACTTTTTGTTAATATTTTGAATTAGGTTTTTTATGTATATTTTCTGTTTTTATTTTAGTTTTAAAGGGTTTTTTAATTAGTTTTTTATGTTTGTATAGTTTTTAGGTTTTAGTATAAGTTTATAAGGTTTTAGATTTAGTTATTTTAGGTTATTTTAGTACTTCAACTTAAAGTTGTTGCCTTGACAACTTCTTATATTTATCTCTCTAATAACTTGTGTTCAGAAATTAACAATTGCAAGCTGCTTACTGCATACTGGACAATGCCATAAATGCTATATATACTACTTATTATGTTTAAAAATAGTATGTAAAACTATATATGCAACAGATGTTTCAAACGGTTAGGCTACATTGTTGTCACATGTTAATCCAGTTAAAGGGTTTGTTCACCCAAAAATGAAATTTCTGTCATTAATTACTCACCCTCATGTCGTCCCACACCCATAAGACCTTTGTTCATCTTTGAGAGAGAAGATATTGTTGAATAAAGTTGTTATTTTTGTTTGTTTTTGTGCACAAAAAATATTCTCGCCACTTCATAACATTAAGGTTGAACCACTGTAGTCACCTGGACTATTTTAATGATGTCTTTACTACCTTTCTGGACCTTAAAAGTTAGTGATGCGCGGGTCGTCTCATAACCTGTGGGTCGGGTTGAGGCGGGTTAAGAAATTGTCACTTTATTTGCGGGGCGGGTTGGGGCGGGTCATTAAAAAAAAAAAATCCATGTATGTTGCGAGCAATTTGCTATAGCCTATATTAAATATTTGGGAATATCTATTTTCATAGTTTATTAGGTTCTTTGATAAGGTTACAATACGAGGGCCATAGCAATGTAACCTGCTTGATGTCCCCAAACCTTTGGCGTCACAAAAGTGGCACGCCAAGCAGCTCCCACTGCCAGCCAAGACAACAAAAATGGAGAAATAAAACAAAATAAAACGCTACATTGAGGGCCGGTTCTTCTGGGACAGAGAGGACATTCTAAGCTTCTTGCAGCCGCACTCAATCGCCTTTCCTGTGCTTGCAAAGGTGTCAAAAATGATTCTCTGTATCCCCGCCACAAGCGCATCAAGCGAGCGTGGGTGGAGTCTAGGCAAAATAGATTAAACCCCAGTACAGTGGATGCCATTCTTTTTTTTTTTGCACGACGAACGTAAAAACGCTAAATGAACATTTCCGTGTGTTAAATAAAACAAAAGTTCAGTGGTTATGTAGTGTAGGCTGTGAACTGTTGTCCTACAAATCTGAAAGGGATATATAAAACGCTTAATGTGAAAGAGCTTAACGTGGCTTAATTTACTAAAGGCAGTGTTATTAACAAACCAAACTTAGTAAATACCATACAAATAAAGCATACTATATAGAATAACTGTTTTGCGCAGAATTTGATCTTTGATCTCTGACTTAGTAGGCTACATTAAACGACGTTAAGCTTTTCCTTTATAGCGGTTTTATATGGGAGGAAAACACAATGTGAAATTAAACGAATTGTGTTCATATTCTGGGCTCAACTGCTTTTCTGTAGTATACTTTATTAGTACAGTGGCATGAAAAAGTATGTGAACCCCTTGCAGAATCTGTGAAAATGAGAATTATTTTAATAAAATAAGAGGGATAATAAAAAAATGCATGTTATTTTTTGTTTAGTACTGTCCTGAGTAAGATATTTTACATAAAAGATGTTTGCATTTAGTTCACAAGACAAAACAATAGCTGAATTTATTAAAATAACCCCATTCATAAGTATGTGAAGCATTGATTCTCAATACTGTGTGTGGTCACCTGATGATCCACGACTGTTTTTATGTTTTGTGATGGTTGTTCATGAGTCTCTTGTTTGTCCTGAGCAGTTAAACTGAGCTCTGTTCTTCAGAAAAATCCTCCAGCTCCTGCAGATTCATCAGTTTTCAAGCATTTCTGCATGTTTGAACCCTTTCCAGCAGTGGCTGTATGATTTTGAGATCTGTGTTTTCATACTGAGGGCAACTGAGGGACTCAAACTCAACTATTAAAAAAGGTTCAAACATTCACTGATGCTCCAGAAGGAAACACGATGCATTAAGAGTCGGGGGGGTGAAAACTTTTGAACAGGATGAAGATGTCACAATTTTTCTTATTTTGTTTAAATATCATTGTTTTTCATTTAGTACAGCCCTTCGGAACCAACAGAAGATACTTTCATGTTTCCCGGCAGAAAAATTAAGTACATTTTACCTTGATATTTGAATTCAAAAGTTTTCACCCCCCGACTCTTAATGCATCGTGTTTCCTTCTGGAGCATCAGTGAATGTTTGAACCTTTTTTAATAGTTGAGTTTGAGTCCCTCAGTTGTCCTCAGTATGAAAACACAGATCTCAAAATCATTCAGTCACTGCTGGAAAGGGTTCAAATATGCAAAAATGCTTGAAAACTGATGAATCTGCAGGAGCTGGAGGATTTTTCTGAAGAACAGAGCTCAGTTTAACTGCTCAGGACAAACAAGAGACTCATGAACAACCATCACAAAACATAAAAACAGTCGTGGATCATCAGGTGACCACACACAGTATTGAGAATCAATGCTTCACATACTTATGAATGGGGTTATTTTAATAAATTCATCTATTGTTTTGTCTTGTGAACTAAATGCAAACATCTTTATGTAAAATATCTTACTCAGGACAGTACTAAACAAAAAATAACATGCATTTTTTATTATCCCTCTTATTTTATTACAATAATTCTCATTTTCACAGTTTCTGCGAGGGGTTCACATACTTTTTCATGCCACTGTATGATGTTTAATAGTATGAAATTTGGTCTGTTTATATCACTTAGCACATTAAGCCACGTTTTTCATGTTAAGCGTTTTAAAATGTCCCAACTGAAATAAAAAAAATTGTTTAGCCTATTAGATGAATACAAACGCTGCTTTGTAAATGTTGAAAATGTTTATCATTATCTTGTTATTACTGATTTATGGTTCATATTCATAATCGTATGTTGTTGCCAGTTTACAGGGTGATGTTTCCAAGCACTTTCAGGCTGAAATAAAGGCTGTTTTAATTTACATTACAATGCCTAGTATGTCTATTAAATGGTCGCAGGGGCGGGGCGGGTTGTAAAAATAGATACAGTGGTGCGGGGCGGGCCAATAATTTCATAAAAGCGGGACCCGCGGGTTGGAAAACAGGCCGACCCGTGCATCACTGTTAAAAGTGGTAATTAAATTGCTGTCTATGGAGGGGTCAGAAAGCTCTTGGATTTCATAAAAAGTATCTTAATTTGTGTTCTGAAGTAGAACAAAGGTCTTACGGGTTTGGAACACCATGAGGGTGAGTAATTAATGACAGAATTTTCATTTTTAGGTAAAATAACTTTACCCATCTTAGAAATGGAAATGGTCTTTTCTGTTGTCGGTTTCTGCTGAAAGACGTTTAAGGTTTAACCACACATTTGTAAAATCAACAAGTCACCCTAACCAACAAATGATCCTGTGTTTGATTCAGGCAGGGGTTCGTCGGGGGATTTTCACCCTCTCGTATCTCTTGGCAGTCTTTTGGACGACCAGCACTGGCACCATGTCAGCATCGAGCGGGTTCGAGGACTAGTTAACTTCACCGTGGACAAAAACACCCAGCAGTTACAGCTCCCTGAGTATTTGAGTCACTCTGAGATTGACGAGGTGAGCATTTAACAACCTCTCACACAATTAGTTCAGTATAATTTACAGAGCAGCTCATAGCGTTTTAAATTGCTCACACAAAACATACGCACACATGAATTATACACACAACATCAATTAACAAGAATTAGAAGGTCCATGTGTAATTAGTTTAGTAAGAGATTTCACTTTATTTGAGTAATTCACTCTGTTATGATACACTGCTAATGTATGTTCATTTCAACAATTTACAGTATATCTTATATTACAGTAAACTATCATCATGTTCAAGGCAAGGCAAGTTTATTTATAGAGCACATTTCATACACAATAGTACTTTACATAAAAATGAGTTAAATAAAGCGGCCATAAAAAGGCACAATAAATTAAAAAAAAAACAATAAAACATAAAAAAAATATATATTGAAATTATTCAAATAAATTAGTAGTAGACATGAAAGGTACGTAAGAAATAAACAATAAAATGAAGAAATATTAATAACAATAAGTATTATTTTAAGAATTATTAATACAAATAATAATAATAATTATTATTCACATAATATATATTTTCATACAGATATTAAAATAATATTTTTTATTTGGATATAACTTTACGCTGACAACATTACTAAGTGATTTTCTCACACTAGTCTTGTTAACAATTATATTTTTTTAAACTATTTTTGATATTTACAAGATTTTTATTTATTACTGCATTTCATTACTGTAAATGCAATTTTTGCATGTTTTTTCAACTTATGGAGTTGAAATAATTTTAAAAATGTTTTAAAAATGCATATTTAATCCAATTTTGTGTAAAAATGTCTCAACTTTTGGCCAATCAAATATTGCATCAAGAAAAAGTTTCTTTCAGGTTCATTTGACACACTGGAAATAAAATAAAGATGAGCTTTGCGTTGTTGGATACAGTATCAACAGTCTGTCGAGAGAGTTTAGCTTATATTAAATTTGTAACACTCCATCAATCTGTGTGATTTCTGACATGAATCTGTCGTTCTTTTACAAGATCAGTTTTGGTGGTACATCATTGGCTGGACTCCAGAAAGCCCATTCTAGAAGAAACTTCCATGGCTGCTTGGAAAATGTGCTTTACAACGATATCAGCGTGATTGATCGAGCCAAAGAGAAGCAAGTGGTCATTGCAGTAAGCAGGAACCATGTGTTAATACAGTTATGTCTTCGGGCTGCTTTATTTGGCTTGTTAGTAATTGTCAGTTGTTGGCTGCTTAATTTTTCCATAATGAGAGCTTTGTATTTCTGTGACCCTTACCATGTTCTCCTCAATTATACAAGGGTTTTTTTCTTTTTTCACAACCACTGTCTTGGGAATTTGGGGGTTAAACCAATTACCAACCCTTTAATTCATTGTCGTAATGACCGTGACAGTGGTATCAGGAACAGCCAGGAAGGCAAATGCATAATTTACGAGGCAGACGTCATGGCTGCGGTACTTTACTCTCACAAATGTAGTTTGCATAAAAAAATGGCTTGGTCTTGGTTATACTACAGTATCTTGTGCGTTCATAGGGGAATGTCACCTTTACATGCGCCGAATCCATTGATGTGCCAGTGACGTTTGCCAGTCCTGGAAGTTTCCTCGGTTTGCCGTGGGTCTCCAGTGGAGAAAGCATGTCGGTCAGTCTGCAGTTCAGAACGTGGAACAAAGCGGGCCTGCTGATGACCTTTGACCTGCAGCACAACGCAGGAACGATGTGGCTTTATCTGAGCGAGGCGAGAGCACGACTACAGATCCATAAGACCGGACGGATCATGACGGACATCACAGCAGGTTGAACTCAGATATAAGAACGTATATAGTTTCAATTTATTTGATGGTAAAAGCGAAACACATCTCTCTTGTTTCTCAAAGTCAACATCAATGCCACCTGTTGCTCTGAGAATGGCAGCATGTGGCATTATAAACATCAAACAAATGCAAAATGTGTAAAAAATCTTAACTTAGTTAGGAAATGTTTTTAACTTTCTGGCTAAAACTACTTTTACTGATAAACCAAATGAATACGGAAGTACTTTATATATGACACACTACCTGCTATTTAGTCAAAATAGTATGCAGTATGCAAACACAAACATTTCAGTAGCATGATATATTGTTGTCACGTGACCTCATTGGGTAGCCAGGCATCATCTTGGAAGTAAATTAGTGCTGTCTAATGATTAACTATCCAAAATAAAAGTTTGTGTTTACATAATATAAGTGTGTGTGTACTGTGTATATTATGTATATATAAATACACACACATGCATGTATATTTTTAACAAAAATATATTATATTTATTTACATATAATATACATTATATATCAATATAAATATACATGTATACATGTAAATATTTCTTAAATAAATACATGTGTGTTTGTGTGTGCATTTATATATACATAATATACACAGTACACACATATATTATGTAAACACAAACTTTTATTTTGGATTCAATTAATTGTTTGAGAAACTCAATTAATTGAGAAATATATTTATTTTGATACATTTTTGATACATGTCAAAAAACTTGTGGCAGTCTGATAAAATATGAAGTAAAATTTAAATTTGACACACAGGAGTTACATAGTGTTATTTTAGTATCATTGACTAAAATCATTGTTCATTCTTTTTAATTGTCCATATAACTTTTATTACATTTTAGTTTTTTTAGTTTATTTTAGTACTTTAAATGAAAATGTTAGATGTTGAAATACGCTTTTTTTTTTTTTTTTTTTTTGCTATTTTATTTTAGTTAAAGGTGCCCTAGAATCAGAATTTGAATTTACCTCGGCATAGTTAAATAACAAGAGTTCAGTACATGGAAAAGACATACATTGAGTTTCAAACCCCATTGTTTCCTCCTTCTTATGTAAATCTCATTTGTTTAAAAGACTTCCGGAAAGCACTCGGATCTCAACATAACACAGACTGTTACGTAACAGTCGGGATCATTAATATGTATGACCCCAATATTTGCATAATGCCAGCCCATTCGACGCATTAGACAAGGAAAGGCAGTATTAACGGCTGGATCTGTGCACAGACAAGGTAAACAAGCAAGAACAACAGCGAAAAATGGCAGATGGAGCAATAATAACTGACATGATCCATGATATCATGATATTTTTAGTGATATTTGTAAATTGTCTTTCTAAATGTTTCATTAGCATGTTGCTAATGTACTGTTAAATGTGGATAAAGTTACCATCGTTTCTTACTGTATTCACGGAGACGAGAGAGCCGTCGCTATTTTCATTTTTAAACACTTGCAGTCTGTATAATGCATAAACACAACTTCATTCTTTATAAATCTCTCCAACAGTGTGTAGCATTAGCCGTTAGCCACAGAGCATAGCCTCAAACTCACACAGAATCAAACGTAACCATCTAAATAAATACTTTACTCACATAATTCGAATCATGCATACAGCATGCATGACGAACATCTTGTAAAGATCCATTTGAGGGTTATATTAGCTGTGTGAACTTTGATTATGCGATGTATATATAGTCGAGAGCCCGTGGGGCAGAGGGAGCGCATCTCTTAAAGGGGCGGCGCGCTGAAAAAATCAGTGCATAGTTAATGATGCCCCAAAATAGGCAGTTAAAAACATTTATTTAAAAAAATCTATGGGGTATTTTGAGCTGAAACTTCACAGACACATTCAGGGGACACCTAGGACTTATATTACATCTTGTAAAAAAACAATCTAGGGCACCTTTAAAGTTTATTTTTGTTTATTTCTAATGAAAATGTTTTTTTTTTATGGTTTTAGTTTTAGTTAACAATAATAACCCTGGTTATAGATAGTAAAGTTGAGCATATTGCATTGTGGAATGCATCCAAGGGTATGATAAAATAGAAACGTTTTTCTTGGCATTTTTGAAAAGATTTGGGTACAGATGACAACATTGTCAAAATGATCTCCATTCACACGGATCCACAAAAACGATTAAAAACGCTGTATTATTCATGCCAGGCCAGTAGTTGGCAATGTCACTTTGTAAAGAAACGCTATGTGCCTATAGACTGAACATGTAATACACATGCGCATGACGTCACTGTTTTTTACAAATTCATGTTTTTGTAGTTTACACGGAGACAATAATAGTATCATTTTCAAAAACTTGCACTTTGAAACCCAGAGGTGTCAAGTAACGAAGTACAAATACTTCGTTACCTTACTTAAGTAGAAATTTCGGGTATCTATACTTTACTGGAGTAATTATTTTTCAGACGACTTTTTACTTCTACTCCTTACATTTTCACGCAATTATCTGTACTTTCTACTCCTTACATTTTAAAAATAGCCTCGTTACTCTTATTTCATTTCAGCTTGTTTTCATTCCGGCTTGAAAAAAACAACTATCCAGATAAATCGCACCATCCGGATAGAGTGAATTTGATTGTGGTTGGATGAGAATAAACATAGGCTATAAAATTCTGACACCCTATTGGTTTGTACGCGATCCATCACACCTGCACATGACACAAATCACGTCACACTCCAGCAAGGACGACAGTGTTGGGGGTCGTTACTCAAAAAAGATTATTTATTAAAAGTTATTATTTCTCTACTACTGGCTCATTTAGGCTATCAAACGGCTGTTTTCTTTTCGTCCTCTGCAAATTATGCTAGGTAGTTCGGTAGAGAGACGTTTGAATTAATTAGCGTAGCCTATACATCGGTTTTTAATCTTTTTTTTTTTTTTTTAGCATGACCCTTTTTATTTATATGACCCATAGTCATATACAACCATGTAGCTAAACATGCCTAAACGAATTAATTTAAAACGAAACTGAAGGTAAACCTGCGTTGCTCTCATGGTGTTATACCTCTCTCTTTCGGTGAAGTGGAGCAGTGCTCTTGCTGAATGGCACGGATTGCACTACGAACTATTGTACATTTTATATGTTTGTTTTTTTTAAAACTGTATTTTATTTTTTATAACGAACAAGCTGCGATGTCATGTTTCCAGTGCTTTGTTGTGTGTGCGTGAGGCGCGGGCACGATCAAACAGCTGTCTTTGCCAGGGACTTGTCTCATCGTCATGGCAACGGTTCGTGGCCAGGTTAGATTACGTCAGGCCCTGCGTTCCATTCGGAAGGGCTCATCCCTATGCCCTAATCCCTTCAAAGGGTATACCCTCCGGAGGGAGAGCTTCGAAGGGATGAAGGGTGTAGGGGTCAAAAATACTCCTTTTTTAGAACGCACTTCTGCGTCATCTTAACGAGACAGTCAAGGGGGATAGATAGCGCAAGCTGCGCCCTTTGTTTAACGTTAGTTTAGGCCTATATATTTATTTATTTTTGGTTTATCGCACCATAATGTATATTGTGTCTATGTATTTGAAACATTTGAATGGACTGATAAAGCTGTAAAGTATTTTTTTGAAGTACAGTGTCGTTTTGACCATAATAATGTACTAAATCTAACTCGTATAAATATTACAGTAGTAGCCTATAGAAAAATACTATACATTCATTTATAGGTAAAATCGAACTCCGAGCCTCCTGTACCCATTCTGTGATGACAAACAACTTCCCTGTGCAAAGGATCATGGGGGCCCGAAGTGTCCATCAGTTGTACCCTTCGAAATCCTTCATTCCGAAGGGCCCTTTAAAGTGGCCAGTTTTGAACACTTCGGTTTGGAACGACCCTTTAATATGGCGGCCATGATTGTTACCGTTTGTTGGATGCTCAGACGACCAAACAAATGCAGATTAAACATGTTCAGTCTGGTAAAAACAGACTCCAACCAACGCCAACAGGGTTATCACACCTATCCAACAAACTCCAACAGACGAGTTTGTTGGCATTTTTTGGTGCGATGTGAACTGAAACAGCTGAAAACTACCCGTTAATGTCAAGCCCTGATTGTTACTAAGCCTGCCCTGGGTACACCAAAACTACCCGCATTTTTCTTTCCGTTGCCCTCACAGATTCCTGCAGTTAAGCTTGGATGTACATTTACATTCCAATAAATGTTATTGATGACATTTTGAGGAGGTGGAGTGCACAATAGACCCCTGTAGCGCGGCCTAAGCTTTTGTCCTTAATGGCATTTTTTTCCTTACATTACTTTTACTTTTATACTTTAAGTAGTTTTGAAACCAGTACTTTTACACTTTTACTTGAGTAAAAAGCTTGAGTTGATACTTCAACTTCTACAGAAGTATTTTTAAACCCTAGTATCTATACTTCTACTTGAGTATTGAATGTGAATACTTTTGACACCAGTGTTGAAACCCTTTTTCAAGCCCTCAAAATGTGGTTGCGTGTAAATGAACAGTCAAAACACATAGAAAGGTTTTCAGTTTTTAGTAGAAAATGGTGTTGTGTAAGCGACCCCTAACTCTTGTTGTATAAGGTAATGTACCTTTGCATACTGCAAAATGTTTTAAAAATGCATATTTTGTGTAAAAATGTCTCAACTTTTGGCCAATCAAATATTGAATCAAGAAGGAGTTGCTTTCAGGTTAATTTGACACACTGGAAATAAAATAAAGTTGAGCTTTGCATTGTTGGATACAGTATTTTTAAGTGTGCTCTAGTTGTGTACTGCACATTTTGGCAGATGTCAAACGGGTATTTCATGCATACACAAAATATACATACAGTACACAATGTACACACAGTTTTGCACACTGCTGAAATAGCCCAAGCTATCCCATTCCTTATATACTTTAAGCCTAATGCTGAAAGCTGAAAATAATCTCCCTAATGCAGTGCTGAGTATCTGTGATTTTTGCCTGATCCTTTTCCACAGGTGCCAATTTAAATGATGGTCAGTGGCACTCGGTGGAGCTAGTTGTCCGTCGAGGGCGTCTCGCAGTCACCCTGGACAAAACCGACAGCTCTACAGCGTCCACTTCCTTCCCTGTCGCGCCTGACAGCCAGCTATTCTTAGGCGGTAAGAACAACCTTTAGCCATCCATCGCCTTCTGCTAACACAAAGCTACACGCTAGCTCGGAGTAATTTCCCTCTACACAAGCCGAATCCTTCACGTTAATCAATCCGTCTTGTCACTCAACACACACCTTCCGCTGAGAAAAGCACATTCGTTTACCTTTCAAGCGGTTTGGGGCTGAATCTCTCTCAGCTCCTGGAGGCTGGTGGCTTAATTGCCTTTAGCTCAGACTCAGGAGAGAGTGTCAACGCCATCTCTGCATGCATGGCAGTCTGCAATGTTTTTCCCTTGGGCCGCAGTAGAGCACGTATCATTTGGCAGTCAACACATATTATGTATACAGTCCTGGGTAAATTGTGTTGTGGGATAAAAATGTCAAATTATTTCCATGTTTTTTGCGACAAAGTTACATTTTATTACAAACCCGATTCCAAAAAAGTTGGGACACTGTACAAATGTGAATAAAAAAGGAATGCAATAATTTACAAATCTCATAAACTTATATTTTATTCACAATAGAATATAGATAACATATCAAATGTTGAAAGTGAGACATTTTGAAATGTCATTTTGGATTTCATGAGAGCTACACATTCCAAAAAAGTTGGGACAGGTAGCAATAAGAGTCCGGAAAAGTTAAATGTACATATAAGGAACAGCTGGAGGACCAATTTGCAACTTATTAGGTCAATTGGCAACATGATTGGGTATTAAAAGAGCCTCTCAGAGTGGCAGTGTCTCTCAGAAGTCAAGATGGGCAGAGGATCACCAATTCCCCCAATGCTGCGGCAAAAAATAGTGGAGCAATATCAGAAAGGAGTTTCTCAGAGAAAAATTGCAAAGAGTTTGAAGTTATCATCATCTACAGTGCATAATATCATCCAGAGATTCAGACTCTGGAACAATCTCTGTGCGTAAGGGTCAAGGCCGGAAAACCATACTGGATGCCTGTGATCTTTGGGCCCTTAGACGGCACTGCATCACATACAGGAATCCTACTGTAATGGAAATCACAACATGGGCTCAGGAATACTTCCAGAAAACATTGTCGGTGAACACAATCCACCGTGCCATTCGCTGTTGCCGGCTAAAACTCTATAGGTCAAAAAAGAAGCCATATCTAAACATGATCCAGAAGCACAGGCGTTTTCTCTGGGCCAAGGCTCATTTAAAATGGACTGTGGCAAAGTGGAAAACGGTTCTGTGGTCAGACGAATCAAAATTTGAAGTTCTTTTTGGAAAACTGGGACGCCATGTCATCTGGACTAAAGAGGACAAGGACAACCCAAGTTGTTATCAGCACTCAGTTCAGAAGCCTGCATCTCTGATGGTATGGGGTTGCATGAGTGCGTGTGGCATGGGCAGATCACACATCTGGAAAGGCACCATCAATGCTGAAAGGTATATCCAAGTTCTAGAACAACATATGCTCCCATCCAGATGTCGTCTCTTTCAGGGAAGACCTTGCATTTTCCAACATGACAATGCCAGACCACATAGTGCATCAATTACAACATCATGGCTGCGTAGAAGAAGGATACGGGTACTGAAATGGCCAGCCTGCATTCCAGATCTTTCACCCATAGAAAACATTTGGCTCATCATAAAGAGAAAGATGCGACAGAGAAGACCTAAGACAATTGAGCAACTAGAAGCCTGTATTAGACAAGAATGGGACAACATTCCTATTCCTAAACTTGAGCAACTTGTCTCCTCAGTCCCCAGACGTTTGCAGACTGTCATAAAAAGAAGAAGGGATGCCACACAGTGGTAAACATGGCCTTGTCCCAACTTTTTTGAGATGTGTTGATGCCATGACATTTAAAATCAACTTATTTTTCCCTTAAAATTAAAATTTTCTCAGTTTAAACATTTGATATGTCATCTATGTTGTATTCTGAATAAAATATTGAAATTTGAAACTTCCACATCATTGCATTCTGTTTTTATTCACAATTTGTACAGTGTCCCAACTTTTTTGGAATCGGGTTTGTATGTACAGACAGCACATGCTCTCTTTCTCCCACTCTCTTTTCCACTCAAACCCACACACATACAGTACAGACACACACTCGCACATTAATATACTGTTATATTATATTAAAGGCACAATGTGTAACTTTTCACCACTAGAGGTCGCCTATTCAAAAGGTGTAGCTTGATGATGGTCAAGTGTATGTGGGGTAACGCAGCACTGTTTATCATATTATATACATTTGAGTGTGTTTAAAATGATGTTATAACATTACTCTGTGTGTTCGCTCGGCGGCTGCTATGAGACACTTGTTGCACACTGCAGTAAACAAGATCGATATTAGAATATCATTTTAATATAATCAAGAAAATGAGATTCAAACAATAAGACTAAACGTGTTGAGCTATATAACGATTAGTTTTCTGTCTGTAAATGTATCCAAACAGTTGCTCACCTGTCTAATAAAATATGTAATATATTAAAGCGTCTTTGGTTTTTACAAAATAAAACCGGAAATCAAGGGTAACGTGGGTGTGATGTCATTGATAGGCAACGCACGGACACGGTCCGTGTCCTGGTTAAAATTCTCTGGATTTAAACATTCTTGGAAACATTTGGGATAATGTAAGTACACAAGTCAACAAAATATATAACATTGTTCTAGTGGTTTTTGGATATCCAAAAATCTTACATATTGTGCCTTTAATGATACTAAAACAACACTGCAATGTTAACAACAAAGTTATTTTGTGTGTATTTGGCATCGGGTGAAAATGTGAGTGTTTTTGTCCGCAGGATGCCCGAACACGGAAGACGGCTCTGTGTGCAGAAACCCGTTAAATGTTTTCCAAGGATGCATGCGCCTCATCCGAACGGACAGTGGTTTAGTGGATCTTATCAAAGTGCAGCAGATGTTGTTTGGGAATTTTAGCGATCTACAGATGGACATGTGTGGGATAGTTGACAGGTAAGCACTCTTCCTGTCAATTACGCTTTTATGTGAACACGCAAAACGTTCCGCTTTCCATTTTCTTCCTCGCCAAATAGATGCGTTAGGCTTGATTATGTAAATATACCGATTAATTAGCCGGAGAAATGCAGCTGAATACTGATTTGCTAAAAGATGCAGATGATGAGCCTCAGGGAGAAAGTGCCCTCATTTGAATATTTATCCATCTGATCAATTAAAATGGAATACTAAGCCTAGTGTTTTGTTATAAATTCAACTTTTGTTCACAATTTAGTTCAAAACGACACAACTTGTACTTTTTTTGCAGTCGTAGTTGAGCAATATGCCTTTTGAATGGTAGGTGAGATGAAATTGCTAAAATCAATTCTTATTTTATACCATATAATTGTTTTTTTACATATTTTCCATTGACAAGGCTGTCTGTACACTAAAAGAGGATGTAATGCTTCTGTTTTGCCAAGTAGACATGGTTATCAGCCAGTGCCAATAATCTCAAAATGGCCAAATATTGGCCATGATGATTTATCCGTCTATTACTAGTATGCAGTATTTATACACTTTCTAGTTAGGGTTATATCTGGATGTTAAAATGACTGTATTCATTGCAGTGCATTGGGCTTGATTGACAGTAATAGTGACACATTTATCTTTTGCACACTGTTTCACATACTGTCTGAATAAATAGTAGGCTATTTTTTGTATATACTGCAATATTTTTGTGTTCTCTGCTGTTAGTTTCATGTCAGTGAATGTTTGGTTCATTTGGCTTGATGCAGAAATCGGTTTATTTTGCTTTCAGACTGAAGTAAATCTCCTGAAGACAAGGCTCTTTTTCTTTCTTCTGTGTTTTTGATAGACGCTAAATGCACTGTTGTGACCGAGCAATTTAAAGTGATGGGGAACCTGTGGCACACACACTTATATCTCAAGTGAATGTTGTTGTTTTTTTGAAAGTACCACTGGTGACACTGGTGATGCAGATGTAGATTTTGTTGTCTCTGAAAGTTGCGCTGCCTCTGGGTACTCGTTTACATTCTGAAAGGTCTTGCTTTCGTCTGTCACACTTGTTCAGCGCTCTGAAGACTTCTGGGAATTCTGTTTGTTTGTTTGTTTAAACGTTTTTTTTTTGTTGTTTTTTTTTTTGGGTTTATTGTGTTTTTAATGATGTTTGCAAAGCTGTTGCAGTATAGAGTGATAGAGTGATTTGAACATACTCATCCTGCACCATTTGTGACATCAATGATCGTGGCTTCTTATTATTTAAAAAATATGAAATATTATTTTTTAAAATATCAAAATAATATTATTAATAAAAAAAGAGCAAGTTACAGTTTAAAGCTGAAGTGTGTCATTTCTACGGCACAAACATCGCTTGGGGTTGCATGATATATTGGTATCATATTAGATTTTTTAATATTATTTATAATTAGTATTAGGAAAAAGTAATCTAAATGTAAAAATAAGGTAAATGAGCATGCACAAATAAATATCCAGTTTACAGTACTGGATATTTAATTGTGCATGCTCTTTTTCAGATTAGATGATATTTGTCATTATGTAATGCTTACTTAAAGTTAATCTTTAAAACATTAATACTGTAAAAACACTGTTAAATGTAATATTTAACATCTCAGAATGAATATCCATTTTTCATGCATTTTTGATGCCTAAATAATTATAATTTTTTTTTTTTTTTTTTATTATTCAGACAAAATAATTTTAATACAACATGAAAATTGTTATCAGCATATCTGTATCTGCCAGAATTTTTATATCAATGCATCCCTAGTGTCACTAAACAAAATTGCAAAAATAGTAACTGTTTTCCATACGGTTTTCCTGAACACTTGGTCATCCAGATGATAAAATCTTTAAAGGGGCTATACATAAGAATTGTAATACATTTAATAATAATTTATTGCCGATGTGTGAACAGTAGCGAAACTTAAAAAACGAGACCTTCCCCGACTTCCTAGGTTGTCTATAAAAGCCTGTAGACTGATTTTTATTTGAAGGACGTTTTTGCCGGGAAAATCAAAAGGCTGTGACGTTTATGCACGTTCCCGAGAGCATCTCTTCCGTTCAAAGACACATGAAATGAATGCTTACACAATGTTTAGGATAATGCCGAAAGAGCCATCTGTACTGCAGTGTCTATGTGTCATGTCAAGGAAAGGTATTAATTAAAACTATAGTCTCACATAGCCAGATCTATGTAGTATATAGCCTCAAATACACTTTTTAGTTAAACTATCATAGCAGTGTAATTTTAAATATAGCTGCAAGCAGCGATTATCGGGGTTCAAGTGCTTTAAAACATTTAAGCACATGCACAAAAAAAGGTATGTTTTAATTAGCAAGCCTGTAACCATCTCGATCATAGATGACAAAGACAATGGCAAACGTTATAAAGCTTTTTAATAGTTATCAAGGTTGAGTCAAAAACCTAGGACTAATTCGCCAAAGTTGGTTTTTGAAATAATCTCCAATATTTAATGAACGATTCGATAGACATCGGTGGTCCTAGAGGCAAAGTTGAGTGAGGAGTTGTACAAATGTGGTACAAATGTCATGGACATGTGCTTAAAATCACACGATGCACAATCCTTTAAGCACGTGAAAAATGCGAAGGCACCCCCCTTGTGGCTGAGTTCTTTCAAATTTCTCACAGTTCTCTGGGGCCACAAGTCAAAGAGCCCCAGTGAGTTTTGTTTCGATCAGCCTCCGTTAACCTTGTCTGATATCTGCTCAAACTTCATTGGCCGATGGCGGACATGTTTTTTGAAATACGTTAATGTCCTCATAGACAATCAATGAACCTCGGACAAAACTATGCATGCCAATTTTCAAGTCAGTCGGACTATCGGTGATGTAGTTGTAGCCATTTTCATGTTTTTTTTCCTGTTATAGCATCACCAAGTGAACAGTTGCCGCATCCTTTTTCACGGAACCGCAGAATGAGCTCTTACATAGGTGTGCGAGTTTAGTGAAAATATCTTCCCACGCCGTGAATCGAAATGTTTGATAATTATTGACAGTCAGACTCCAGAGAATCTTGCTGCACTGGTTTGGTTCGTGCCAAAAACCTAGAATTAGTTTGCAAAAAATCCAAAATACCCGAAAATTTTGAATCCTTCAGGAGTTATGAGCCATGTCGTACTTTTGACCACTGTAGCGCCCCCGTCAGGCCAATCGGGGTGAGCCTTGCTGATTACGTAGACGGTGTGAGTACTACCAGCTCTCAAAGTTTCAAGTCTCTACGACTTACAGTTTGGTCTGCCGATCACTTTTAGGGGAGAATGCCGATCCCTGGGAATTTTATCAATTACAATGAACTAGGTGCACAAGATGGCACCAGTGAGCTGCGGCGATGCGACCGTGCACATGGTTACTTCCGCTCATGCCCTTCTGGTCTTAGCGATGCTTGCATTTGGTGCAAGAAGAAACTTAAATATGAAACTTGGCTAGATATAATAGGGGTTTTTTTTATTAAAGAGAAGATGGTGGTCTATCAGAGACGAAAGGAAACATCCTTGTTATATTAATGTGTAACGTTACCTCTGTGTGGTAATAACAACAAGATACACAGAGATACGCGATCTTTGACTTTCAATCTTTCTCCTGTTGATTATGCAGTTCAGGCTCAGCGGTGATCCACAAGGATCTCTTTATCCATACAAAACAAAAAGCAGGGGGACTAAATGGCTCAAAAACGGCATTCTCTTTCTGCTTTGAACAACACTCGATCTTCATGAAGATCTAATGTTTGCTATTGTCAACCGAAGCATCAATCCTCATCAGAAATATAAATAAACATGGGAATATGATATGGACAAACTGTATCATTTAGTATTATTTAGTATTATGCGTGTTTCTATTAATTACTACATTTTAGTTGGTGAGACGAGTAAAGAGCATCCGTTGCATAAATCATTATCCGTCTCATCTAAGCAGCAAAAAACGTATTTTACTACGGGTAAAAAAAAAAAAAAAACGTACCTATATGAAACTGTTTGTGCTACAGTTAAAAATGTAAATTAATTGCAATCTTTTCACAGCCCTTGTTTTTATCTAAAAAGATAATTGATGCAAAGAAATCATAAAATATGTAGTGATCATATTGATGGAGCAATTGATGTAGGTAAGTGAAAATATATGCGCAGAATTGAGAAAATAGTATTTCTGGAAATAAGTTCATCACAGAACAAACGTGTGAATGTTCACAAGGCATTTTATGCAGACAACTCTGATCGTAGTTGTATATTTACAGGCATTATTGTCATTGTATATGCGTATGCACCATGATTTCGGTAATCCAACCCATACATGCATACACTTAAATGCCATTAGCTCATGTGATTGTGATCTTAGTTGTATTTTAAGTGATATAACAGATTCTATAAACAACTATAAGAGATCATTTTCGGCTTTCTCCAGCACTCTGCACCGTCATAAAGTGAAACCGGAAGTGTATATGCGTACACTCGCTCATCGAAAATCCAACATGGCAGCCACGTGCAACTAGTCCATATGGTTCAGCGCTACGCAGTCAGACTCTTGTACATATGCAAGCACAAGTAAGTTCCTGGCTGCAGTCCACTTTACGGCCACCGGTGTCGCTAATAACAAGAGTTTCAGGAACTCTACATATAGCCTTTAACATTATAATTCTGATGTAAATCACACAGACACTTTTGGAAATACAGTTTAGCACATCAAGCGGTAGTATCTGTATCACACCCTTGGTTGTGCTCTGAAAGCACGAACGGTGGGGTTGAATCGAGTTCGGTAGCTCTCCGCTCTCATTAACACACACAGTATTATTGAGTCTGCAGGCATGAGACGAGGGCAGACCGTGGGTGATGTCCTCTCACTCCATGCAGAAACAGCGGCTCCACTGTGAGGGTTATTACCTCTGGAAAAGGGCTGTAGGTTGTTCTCAAATAACATTGCTGCCCATAACTAAGAAATATGGGATGGCAGCAGCTCTCATTGGCTTTACATGTGCCTCATGTGAACCCACAGGCCCTGTGTGAAATGAGTCTAAGTGTTGACTAGACCGAAGCAGAGCGGTATATTAACCCCAGATCAAAGATAATATGAGGGAAGCAGAGAGCTGACGTGTGCTTACACTGAAGGCTGATGGCGCTGCTGTCGTTTGGTTTAGTTTGGATGACCTTGTACTAGTGCACAATATGCATTTTTTTTGTATGCATTGATTTTTATATATTTATTTTACTATCGTAACTTTGCACAATTATACAGTTAGTTGCATTTATTTTTTGCGTTCAGAAAATTGTGCACAAAATTGGATTTAAAATGCAAAATCACTGTATTTTTTTCTGAGAAGATAACTGGATGCCACTCACTGAATTAAATGTGCAAGCATGTTAAAACAGTTATATTTGCATACTCATTTTTTTTTTACATATTATTTTACATATTTGTATGTATGGATACTGTATGCTATTGTGTTATATATTAGACTTGACCTTCCATTCCTAATACAGCAAATTCATTTATTAATAAAATAAATTAATTCATAATTAAAATAACTGAATATTAATAAGATAGTATAGGATATTTATTTATTTATTTATTTATTATGTTAGGTAAAATATATATTTATTTATGTTTATTTATTTTTATTTATTTTATTTTAGTAAAATATTTATTTATTTTCATTGTTAGTAATTTATTTATTTATTAATTATTTTTAGTAAAATATGTATGTGTTTTTATTTTTTATTTTTAATAAAATATATATTTTTATTTTATTTTTAGTGAAATATTTATTTTTATTTATATATTTAGTAAAATATTTATTTTTAATAAAATATTATTATTTATGTTTAGTACAATATTTATTTATTTATTGTTTATTTAGAAAAATATTTTTATTTTATTTTTAGTAAAATATTCATTTATTTATTTTTTAATAAAATATTTATTTAGTTTTATTTTGTTTTGTGAAATTTTTTTTATTTTATTTTTAATAATATATATATTTATTTATTTTACTGTCCTAAACATGATTATGTAGTTAGTTGCAGATTATTATTTACATTTTGCATTGATATTATCCTTCTGTCCATTGCCCTTCAGACTTGAAATGAAAACGAAATGTTCAGAAAATTGTGTTGTCATTGAACTAAACATGTTCTAACATGTATATTTGCATGCAGCATTTTATTACTGCAGTAGCCTATACACTGCACAGTTTTCCATATTGAGCTGCTGTTCATTGTTTCAGTTTTTCTGTCTTTAAATAACGTGGCAAGCTGAAGGTTCACCTGAGGAAGATGTTTTCATGTGTAGGGTGATTATACGGTGACGCGGGAGGAACAGTGTGTGATGTAGTGCTCACTTTGACTAAAGTGCTGAGTAAGTGTTTTTGTAAAGGTGAATAATGGACAGAATAAAGAGGGAGTTTTTGCATTGTCAACACTTTCACTGAATCTCAGACATGTGAACTCACACTCAAGGTTACAGAAATACAGCTTTTATTGTGCTTTTGATAAGAAGAGCATATCAAGTGTAGAGTATCATTACCGATGCTTGACATGAAGTCCCGCCTACCTTTTTAAAGAGCTAATCACTGTATTGATTTGAGGGTTGTTGCCACAGTGTTTTGACTTGTTGCTAGTGTGTTTTGGGTGGGAGATGAGTTGCTTACCAAGGTTTAATACTTTACTAATCACTAACACTAATTGGGAGCAGCAGTAATAGTGATTTTTGATGATAATCAGCATTAGTACTGAAGTGAATAAAGCCTGTTCTCATTCTGTTACTTTAAAGCTCAGAATTAAGCTGTGAAAGTGCATCGCCACAAAAAGAAACAAAACAGGAAAGACACAATAGGTGTAAAGTTGAGCTATTTATCATGCACACTGTGGAGTCGCATCCATTCATACACCCTCTCACCGCAGTAAAAGAGCCACATGCCCACAGATCCTGTGTTTTGTGTTTATGCAGAACTGCCTCATTATTTCAATAATACTGCATTGGTTTGAGTCACACAACAGTGTCCCGTTCTGTAGCGTTTCCTGTTCTACTGCCCCACTTATCATCTCCATGTCATACTAATTCTCATTTTGCATTTTCCTAGTGCACTTTTGTTCCCTTCCATTGTTTCAGTGTCACCACAAAATGTTCTTAAAGTATGTACATTACTGTAATTTAATTAATACTTTTATTCAGCAAGGAAGCATTAAATTGGTCAAAAGTGACATTTATAATGTTACAAAAGATTTCTATTTCAAATAAAGGCTGTTCTTTTAAAAATTCTATTTATCAAAGAATCCTGAGAAAATGTATCACAGATTCCACAAAAATATGTAGCGGCACAACTGTGTTCAACATTGATAATAATCAGAAATGTTTCTTGAGCAGCAAATCAGCATATTAGAATGATTTCTGAAGGATCATGTGACACTGAAGACTGGAGTAATGATGCTGAAAATTCAGCTTTGATCACAGGAATAAATTACATTTTACAATTTATTAAAATAGAAAACAGTTCTTTTAAATTGTAAAAATATTTCACAATATTACTCTTTTTTTGTATTTTTGATCAAATAAATGTGACCCGTCACGGAAACCAGGGACACAAGTCGGCAGCACAACTCTTGAGCAAAATGAGAAAGAAGCATTTTTTTTTTCAAAATTGGTGATTTTCGTGTTTTTGCAGAATCTGTTAGTTGAGATCATGAAGAAGCCTTTCCGTGTTTGAGATAGCAGTATTGGTATATTTAAAAGCGTACATTTTGAGGTCGAAATTGGCTTGTTTTTCGGAGATTCTAGCACGCAGTAGGGGCGTGTCATTGTCTGTGTGTATTTCCATACTGGGAAGCGTGGCTACTTACTATGCAGCGCTCTGGCCGGCTCTAGCTGATATCAAAATTCAATGAAGAACCGTGGCCATTACACCGAAAATGTTTTGAAGTACTTCTTCGACAAGCCGGATGCTTATGAACAAGCGCTCACTGATTCTGAAAACGATCTGAGCGACGATGAAAGCGGCATAATAAGACATTACCTCTCTGGAGTCGGGTAACGCGCCGGCGCATTTTGCAGGATTTTTTTCACATTGCAGCAAAACAGACTTAAAATACTCCGTCATTTTTTGTCATAGAGACATAAGTAATATATCAATTGAAACTATAGAATGTCTTCTTTTATTTGTGTACACTCAGAGTAAAAACACAATGTTGTGCTTTTTGTAAAATAAAGAAAACTAACATGATGCGTGATCTCTCGTCTCCCTCTGAACGAAGTCCAATCTGATAGTTCTCAGAAAATGAACTGTAACTTAGTGAATACTAATCATAAAAAAATTATACTTATGTCTGAAAAAACATTGAAATGTCAAGTTTTAAAACGTGTAAGTCAAATCGAAAACAAACCTTCTGTGTTTATGTAATCTTTATGAAAAGAGAGCCATGTCAGAAGTCCGTGATTCAGCTCATTATCCGCTAATGCGGCCACGCCCACGGAGCCAGCGCTATTCAGACGCAAATTCAGAGGCAATACATGCATTCATCGTCTCAATCGTGTAGCTATTTATTGTCTTGAAAAGTGTTTTGAATAGCCATAGTTAGCGATCTCTGGCCTCTGTTAGTCCAGTTATTTCCTGGATTGCCTATTCTTCTTTAACAGGCTTCTCAGGTGAGAACATTTCATTTCATGATTATAGTGACCAAAATGATCACGGTTATCACAGAATCCTGTTCAAAAAGTCAATTCACCAAGTTTTATGTGGAAAACCAGCAAATAAAAAATAAAATTAGCATCAATATGTACTTTTTCTTTACATAAACATTAAAATAATAACATTAAAAATGATGGGCAGATTTTAAAGGAGTGTCTTGCAACATGTTATCTACAATGCACAAGTTCAAATAGAGTTTTGACAAAAAAGTCACATATTTCAGCCTCTAAATCATTTTTATAAAAGTCAAAAAAGATAAATTACTGACATTTACAATGCACATTAACCTTTATTATTAATAGTATGTGGTCCATGCAGCTTTACAGGGGGTATGGCTTATCTAAATGAGATGTAAATGAGCCCTATTGTCACTCCCAGCAGGTGAGAACAGGTGAGAACTGCAACTTTAGAGGCGTTTTTCTCCCTATAGAGCTTTCTTGATTGCCTACCTTCAAATGGCCACAACTTCTCCAAATATTATCAGATTTCCATGTGTCACACATCGTTGGAAAGCTTGGAGACTGCACTTTCAGAATCTGTGAATAACTCAAAATGCCCCAAAACCGACTTGTGTCCCTACTTTCCGTGACTGGTCACAAATGTAGACTTGGTGAGCATAAGAGACTTCTTTCAAAAACATAAACAATCTTACTGACCCCAAACGTTTGAATGGTATATGGCTCACATGCAAAGTTGATTACATAATTGCAGATAATTAAGATAATTGCATTTTATGTTATTGATCATTGAAGCATCTGAAGCCTTTGAATCCAACACTGAATTTTCTGCTTTTAAGTACCTCATAAACAAACAAAGATAAGCAATATTTTGGGATATGTCCATTTAAATAAATTATTTATTTATGTATTTTACTATCCTAACTATGCAGGAGTATATAGTTAGATGCATATTATTATTGCATTTATCCTTTTATTTTTTATAGCATTTTGATTTTGCAACTCATTTTTGGGTCATGACCCTCTTATTTAAATCATCATAATTTAGGATTCTGAATATTTACTTGACGTTAGTAGCAGTAAAAGCTAGGGCTGTGATGAGATCCCATACCACGAGATCTCGCGAGATTAAAATGTGATGAGATTTCTTGAGGTGAAAATCTGTCTCACGATATTGCCATGATGGAGTGTGAGGGACAAATTAGGGTACAATATGCCACCGCTACATTTACATTATGCCTCCGCTGTTGTTTTGCTTTTTATGGAAATAAAAAAAAACATTTAACTCAATTGGATAAAGGTCTCTTCAATCCCATTCAGCTCATCCAACATGAGCTGTCGTACGTAGTGCCGCAGGAATCAGAGTTGAGTGACGAGATGACTGACGAGACCATGGCGGATGATTTGTTGCACAACAGAGCCTAAAAGCATCTGACAAATGTCTTATCTTGTAGAATTCATGCTCAGCACCGCCGTTCCCTATTCACAGAGTACACACAATCACAAAATCGAAAGTAAAAGCTGAGCACACATTCAAACACAATTTCAGTACACCACATTTTTGAAAGCAGCTCCCTGATGCATGCAAATAAGCTATCTTCGGCTTTGTTGTGTAGTTGTAACCATCTCTCAGCTCTGTATCATGATTAAAAAAATTGGTCTCTATTTGCATTTTGAATATTGAAAGAGTACTTTGATTATACTTGCACTTATATTTGCACTTAATAAGACTAGGAGAAAACAGTTTGATTCGTTTTTATTTATTCTGTTTTTATTTCTATGATCAGTTTGTGGAAAAGAGTTCAGTTACGAGGTCTAAAGTTGTAGAAGCTCATAAATCACATAAAGCTATAAGGTCTGAAGAGACTCGTGTGAAATCAATCAGGAGAGAAGCCAGTCAGTTGAGTTTGTGGCAAAACCTTTTACATTGTTGTCTTTTACTGCCTATAATTCATGATAATTCATGCTCAGAAAGTAGAACTGAAATGACATTCATTACAAGATGATTAATTAAAACATTTCAAATGCCCTTGCAGATTTTTACTGTCTCGTATCTCGTCTCATCTCGTGAGCTAACTGTCTCGTCACAACCCTAGTAAAAGCATGAAACACATTGCAGCCTAAAGACATTTAGAAACTGTAATGCCTTGTCAGGGCTGTTTAGAAAGTCATTGGTTGAGTCTGGGTTGTCACTGCTGGTCGGGAGGCTCAAACACACAGTAATGATCTGAAAGAGCCACAAGCGTGAGTTCACTCAACAGTTTTGTTTCAGCTTAAGCAGGTGCTGAATGCGCTGGAGCAGTGCTGAGTCATGAGTCTTTACAGTAAATTAAGTCTTTGTCATTCTTTTCAGCACCAACACGTCTCCTTTGTATGCAAATGAGTCTTGTGCCATATTCGCAGAAGTCAGCTCTATTTGCCGGGTGCAATTAACATTGTGCCATTAGTGACCGCCGAAAACAGGAATCACAATTTCATTTGATGTTTTCTGCTCTTTCTATTGATCATGGCAGCAGTAAAATACATTAAATGATGACCAAACGATGTTGAAAGCTTTATAGCAGGTCATATATCAAGACATGACGCATAGTTCATCATGCTTTCTGCATCTGAAATAGCCGATTTTGGTGTCTGAATCACAGTGGAGGAGTGATGCTGTACAGTCACAGTGGAACACATCAACTGCTCAAAACACATCTTTTTCGTAAAGCTTTTTAATGTTTAATAATTATTTTTATCTATCACATGTTATGAAAGACGCATTACAAATAACATGTATTAGTGTTAGTATTATTAGTATTATTAGCAATGCGCTGAAATTTCTGCTACCGAAAACCAATTTCTCGGTCGAAACCGTGGATTTGTTGGACTGAAAAAATCATTGACCGAAACACAATACAATAATAAGAACACAATAACTATCAGCCGTTTAAAAAGTTACCTACATTTGGTTGTTGACCATTTAAATTAATAATATTACCCACTTCAGCTTTAAATGAACCTGTTTTCAGTTCATGTTGAGTTGTTGAAACGTTGCATGTTTGCATTTCTGCATCTCATCTCTCCCTTCACTGTTTGCTGCTGATAAGGTCGACTTAAGGTTGCGTCGTCGGCCTGGTTTCTGTCCGTCCTAATTTCCTCCGGTTGACCTCTGACCCTCAGGCTGAAAGTGCGGGTCTGTCTCCTTCCAGCTCTTGTCAGGTTCCCCTTGCGGCCCAAAGAAAGGCATCAAAAAAGCGTCGTGGAGATGCGTGCCTTTCCCCTGAACACCTGCTGCACTTGTCTTTCAGGAGGTGACTTCAGCTCTGCGGGCCGTCGTTGGTAGTCACCTCTTTGTGATTAGGGTCACGACGAGTGACCTTTGGCTGCCGTTGAGGAGGGTTGAGTATTCATGGAGGAATGGGAAGGGCAGCGTGGGGCATGTGTGTTTCGATGCCGTCAAGCTGCTGCTCAGAGCTGTTGTCATTTTGTTCTCTGTTCAGATGTGCAGAGCTCGCTGCCCTCACACACATTCTGCTTGAATAGATTTATTTTCTATTCTGTCCCACAGCAGAGGCAGTTTTCTGTCTGAGGGACTTTTTGTGTTTGATCTAGGTTTATTGCTTGGGAGGCGAGTGGCGCATTGAAATTCCTCTTATATCCTTCACCACAAAACATGCAGATTCCTTTCAAGCTGTTTCGTAGATAATTTCAGTTCATAATTTTGTATATTTTTGTGTAATATATATATATATATATATATATATATATATATATATATATATATATATTCGTAGCTGTGCAATCTGGCTCTATATCACAGCCGTGCTGATATAGAGCCATGTCGCACGGCTACTCGTGCGATATGCATGACCTGCATCTAGCTGATATTCTTCAGGTCAATCTTATATTCATAATCACAAAATCAGTTTGAATGTCCGCTGAGAAAAAACTATATTTTTGTCCTTTTAACATTTAATAAGATTAGTCAATGCATTTGTCAAATGCGTCTCATAAGATGTTGTTTAAAGTAAAACAATGTCCTTGTTTCCTTGTTTCAGTCCATTTCAATATAAAAGTCTTTGCGACTGACTTATCATAAAGACAGTCACCGCTGCCATCTAATGGCGTATTAATGTAACTTTCACTGAAGTCAAAATCACTGACTGACTCTTTCTCAATATCAAAAAATATGGCATTTATTGAACAATAATATTTAAATTAACAACAGCGCTCTAGTTAGTACAGGATTTCATTTCAATGTAAATATAAAGTTATGAAACTTAATATAGCCCTTAAGCCAAATCTATTAGCTCTGGAACAAGTAATAGATTAATAAGACCAAAGATTGCTCGTTTGATATACTCAAAATAAATTATACCTCATGTTTAACCACTATCTACATTAAAGCCAGCGGAAAATTCCCTAAGGACTGGTTGAGATGAAGCTGTTCTCTGCGGGTACGTGAGTGCTGAACGAAGCATCTAAACTTTCTAATTCTCTAATTTCTAAACTTTCTCATTTCTAAAGCATCATATTTTTTAAAAAAGGCGCTATGTTTACATATAAACCAGATATGTGAGGTCTAAACAATTACATTCTTTAAGTCTTTAAGTTTATATGTCTAATATGCTTTAAGACAAACCATGAGCAAATTCATCAGTCAACACCATTGCTGAGTATTTTCTCCTTAAAACTGCAGTGCACCAACAACAGTCTCAAAAACGTGGTTCAAAACCATCCATTTCCTACTGTCACAAACATGTAACAATGCAGGGCTTTTCTCCACTCACTTTCCATGATGTTCAAAGTGTTTCTAAGGATGCTGATTTTTAGAAGGCAGCTGTCTGACTCTGAGATGAAGAACGGGAACATGGTTTTGTAACATTAGCAATGCATTGTTAGCTGTTTGATACCGTAGTCGAGCCAAAGGATAATCATATCAATTACCGTTATGTGTCCGACATTGTGGAGAGAGCGATACATAAAACACATTACCATTCTGATAACTCATTCACATTACAGGCTGACTTGTAGATGAGCCTGTATATTTCGCTTTTGCTCTTCTGAATCAGTTTCTGGTTCAAACATATATGGCTGGATTAAAACAATATTTCCACTTGCCATTGTGTAGTGTTTAGTACAGTTGACCAAGTGGAGCAGGTAGTCTGAGCTGGTGTGATTGAGTGGAGGCGGGGCTAATTTGCAAATTCATAAAAAGCAGCAAGGGTGTAGAGTTACATTCAAGCTATTTTTTAGGCAGAAAAAATGTTTAAATATGACATATTGATGATCAAAGATGAGTTTTAAAGGATACATTTATTGACTGATTTGTCTGACCAATGGAAGTATTCAGAAAAGAAATACGTTCAGGAAATATGTTACTTTTCAGTTCCGTTTTTTGAAAATCTCCCATTGACTTACAATTATAGAATGTTTGTGATTCAAAATGTAACCTGGGATCAATGATGTCACTGTAGCAGTTGTATTTGAATTCTGTTTGGGCTTCTTCTTGCATGTATTTGCATACTGAATTGTGATTGGTTTCCTCTCTTTGTGGAAGACAGAGCATGTTCTTTCATTCACAAACAGCTAGCGAGAACACCGCAAGGCAGTGGAGCAGAACACAGCCATCTTGAGTTGAACTGTTTAACTTTAAGTTTATAACTTAAACTACTAGTTTTGTATTATTATCATTTGCAGACGGCAGCATGTGACTGAAAGAAGGAAGTGTTTGTTTTTCCTGTGAAATCTACAAACTATCTTGTTTCTCGTATTTCCATGTATATACTGTATGTCCTTCAGGCACAGATGCTAGTGGAAAATCATATTCCCAGATGTCATGAAGATGAGACCTCATTTCTTCAAAAATCATTTGTCCAAGATTATTTAAAGTCACCACACAATTGAAACTTGACCCTATTTGCTGGATTTATACGTGTTCCTGGTGTTACTGTGAATGATTCATCAATGCATGTGCATATGAATACAATGTTTGTCTACATAATCTTTCATGAAAATTTAATATATTGCTCTTCCTCTAACAAACTGGGCTTGTGTACTTGTTTCTCAACATCAAACATCACAGAGAAGATGTACATTGGTCATGTAAAACATCTTACGCTGTGCGAAAACAGACCTTGACTAACATTTGAGGTCAGTAAGAATTTTTTAGAAATTAATACTTTTATTCAGCAGGGACACATTAAATTGCTCAAAAGTGACAGTAAAGACATTTATAATGTTACAAAAGATTTCTATTTAAAAAAAAAAAAAATGCTGTTCTTTTGAACTTTCTATTCAAAGAATCCTGGGAAAAATGTATCATGGTTTCCACAAATATATGAAGCAGCACAACTGTTTTCAACATTGGTAATAATCAGAAATGTTTCTTGAGCAGCAAATCAGCATATTAGAATGATTTCTGAAGGATCATGTGACACTGAAGTAATGATGCTTGAAAATTCAGCTTTGATCACAGAAATAAATGACATTTTACATAAAATATTCAAATAGAAAAGAGTAATTGTAATAATATTACACAATATTGCTGTTTTTACTGTATTTTTAATCAAATAAATGCAGCAGAAGAGACTTTTTCAGAAACCCAAACTTCTAAACGGTAGTGGACTTCCAAGTAAAAAGAAATGCAACAAAGGTCAAAATTCTGCACCTTCTTTTTAGTATTTATTTATAGACGCTTACATATTTACATGTGTTTTGTTTGTGATTCATGTTTTGTCTGTCTCTGAGGATTATCTCATCACAGAAAACGCAACTGTTTGGCAAGTCGTGCTCACATTTATCCTTTCTGCATGTTTCTCGGTCCGTCTCTGTGTGTGACAGTCAGTGAAGTCTGATCATTACTTGTGAAGACAGATTACAGGAGAACAGAGGAGTCCGACTGCGCCGCGGCCCTGTGTGAAGCCGACCGCTGTGGTTCAGTTGTGTCCCTGCGACGGGCTTGAAAAGCTCTGATGGGATCCGAGCCAACAAAGAGACGTGGCTCTCAGTATGCCATCAGCGCATGTGAGCCAAAAAGTGTGGTTTCATTTTTTTTCCTTGGTTTGAAGTGTCCGTTTTAAACGGAATGAAAGACACACTCGATCCTGTTCCGATTATAAAGCTACAAAGCATGAAACCGGAGCGGAGAGTGTATCTGTCCCGGCCACCTAAAGCAGAACAAAGAGTGTTTGAACGGATCCTCTAAGACCATCATTGTGGCCGCAAATGGAAATCTGGTGAAAGATGTCGTCGGTAAAGTGAGCGCTGGTAATGCGAGCATGCATATAATCTGCTGGCATTCCCGGGAGAGATGGGAGAGGCAGGGAATTGTTTTTCGGCTCAGGCAAGGACATTTATTCTGACTAGAAAGGATTCGCTTAACAAAGAGAAACTGGAAGGTGTTTGTGGTCGAAGAGACTGCTTTGAGTCACTTGGTTCACCTTGCTTTGCTCTTAGCGAAAGTTTATAGCTTCTAAATCAAGGCATCGTGGCATAAATGTTTATTAGTGGTGTTTGTGAAGTCAATCTTGAGGTTAATGGTGTGAGGAAACCTCTAACACAAAGTATTAAAGTTCAGCGTGTGCGTCGTCCTGCGGCGTTTGAGCTCCAGACATGAATGATTCCTCAGATCAGATGTGTTGTTACTTTACTAAGTGATCAGATGAGTTAGTTGAGGTTTCTTGCACCAAAAACATACAGTTGTGGTCATAAGTCTATGTACACCCGGCAGAACATTTTCAGGGATTCAGATTTCAGTACTGAATAAAAAACACCATGCAATTTTTATAGCCCCTCTTTGTTTAAATAATTAACAATTTGCTGATTCTACAAGGTACATTCTGAACTGTAATTTAGTTGTCCATGCCCATTTTTCATGCTCTTTCTGAATTAAACAGGCTGTTTGTGCTTCTATATTTAGGACTTCTTTATGTAAATGAAGTCAAACAGATACATGCAGATTTATAATTATAATAATGAAGTATACTCATGATTTTGATTGGCTCACATCAGAGTGTTTCATTAGTTATGTAAATGTTCTTGTTATCCAAGTCTTCTGAAGTCATGTGAAGGAAATATAAATGTGAGAAACAGACCCAAAATTAAGTAATTTATTTGCTTGCTTAATGATTAATATTTACTATTGATTTGCACTCATAACTATTAACAGTTTATTTTGATAGTCCACTTTGACTTTGCAACTACATATCAACTAACTTTCATTGGAGTTTTAGTAGACTGAAGCAGACTGTTAAAGGGATAGTTCACCCAAAAATGAAAATTATTCCATGATTTACTCACCCTCAAGCCATCCTAGGTGTATATGACTATCTATACACTATTTTTAAAAAATATCCTTAGTCCTCCAATGGTTATGAAAGAAGATAGGCATATACACCTTGGATGGCTTGAGGGTGAGTAAATCATGAGATAATTTTAATTTTTGGGTGATCTAACCCTTTAATAGACTGTTTAGTTAGGGTTGGGGTTAGTAAAATGTCTGTTGGAGAACATCAAAATAAAATGTTAGCGGACAGTCTACTAATACTCTAATAAGAGTTAGTTAACATGTTGCAAAGTTACTTATAGTTAGTAGAATGTCTAAATGGACCATCTATATAAAGTGTTACCTTCAAAACACAATGATGTTCATTTTTTACTTTTTACCATTCTTTGATTCTGCTCCTAGAGCAATGGCGTGTATTTCCCTGCGATTTACATGCAACTGTCTTACTGCATTTCTCATTTATGTCACTAAAAGTGCACATGAATATGCATTTGAGCTCCAGACATGAATGATTCCTCGAACCAGGTTTGAACAATGTTGTGCCAGTTCCAACATGCATTGCAGCTTGAAAAAATTATCTGGTAACTATTATTAAAAATGATCATTGCATTGATTTTGCTGGCTTGATTTATACTGCTGCTGCTGTCACTGTTATTTAGTTGTCTTATGGTTCAGAGTTCATATATTTACTGAATTACAATTGTTGATCATCACCGTGTTTGAGATTTGTGTTGAGGTATATGTGCAATGCATCTCTTTGCAACTTTTGTGTGCAATATATTTGCCAGAGTAAAATGTTTGCCTCTAAATTTAAGAGGCAATTAATGTTCGTATCATGTAGTTTGCTTTGAAAATCCATGCCTTGACAAGAATTTTTGGTAACACTTTAGTATAGGGAACACAAACTATTAACTACAACTTTCCCCTCAATAAACTCCTAATTTACTGCTTATTAATAGTTAGTAGTAGTAAAGTTTAAGTATTGGGTTGGATTAAAAATGTAGAATATGGTCATGCAGAATAAGGCATTAACATGTGCTCAGTAAGTACTAATAAATAACCAATAGTCTAGTAATATGCATGCTAATAAACAACTAGTTAAAAGACCCTAAAATAAAGTGTTACTGAATTTTTAGGTTCAAAACACTACCTGTTACTCATGAGATGTACAAATGTATTTAAGTTGACTTTAATCGGAGTGAATTAGTTGAGTTAACAAGTTCAAAGCGATACTGTGCCTTACTTTTTCAAGTTAGCTCAACTTTTTTTAATCCAATCTGATTTTAGATTCTGAAAGTTCTGTTTTTATGAACCCTAAATGTTGCAAACGTATGATTACTGCACTTTGCAAGTGTACAAAATATGTTTGAATCCAATTGAGAAAATAGTTTAGTGTTTAATTTTTTTCCTGTTGATCAGATTATTTCCGATTGATTTAGGTGTTTACACGAGGGCTTTTCAGTGTTTTGGGTGCATATAAATGTAGCTATAATAGTCATTTCTTACATCAGATAATGTCCTGTTAGTCTAATGTGTCCTGTTGCATATCCTTTGATTCAATAGCTTAAGATTTACATGTGACTGCCATACACTTTTAACAAAACAGTTTAATGGGGTTCTATATAGACCATAGGGTTCTAGACTCATTTTTAAGGAACCCTTGGTGCCAAAAATCTTTAAATAAGGAGAACTCTCACAAAAGTATGTTTAATTCATAAACTTTAATTAAAATTAAGAATTAATTACAACAAAATTAGTTATTAAAACTAAATCCATAATATGACCCTATGATGGGAACTATTAAAAGGTTCTATATATGAAGTGCCTGACAGAACCCTTTAAAGTTCTATATAGAACCTTCTAAGAGTGTACTGTCTAAATATCTTGTATATGCTTCTTGTAAAAGTGCATATGACAACATCACCATGTGTTTTTCCATCTCTAGGATCAGATAAAGCCAACAGCAAGGTTTTCACTTTGTGCATAACTCTACAAAGGCTGCATGTGTAATGCTGAATGACTGTGTTTCTCTGTATCTTATTGTCCTTGAGATCAAACATCAAATGTGATTTTTCATGTCCTCTTTTTATTTATTTTTTTTACACCAGATGCTCCCCGAGTCATTGTGAACATGGCGGGAAATGCTCACAGTCATGGAGCACGTTTCACTGCAACTGTTCTGCCACAGGCTACAGCGGAGCGACCTGCCACAGCTGTAAGAACGCTTCTGAAATACAGACACTACAAACATTACCTGTGCGTTTAATCCACATTTAAAGTCAAGGACACATCAGGAGTCAAATGCAGAGAGAATAGTTTACTCCATCTGCAAGATTTTTCCCCAAACATACATATACACTGCTCAAAAAAAATTAAAGGAACACTTTGAAAACATCAGACCTCAAAGGGGAAAAATATCTTGCTGGATATCTAATCTGATATGGACTGGGTAATGTGTTGGGAAAAAAGGGATGCCACATTATTTGATGGAAATGAAAATTATCATCCTACAGAGGACTGAATTCAAAGACACCCTGAAAATCAAAGTGAAAAATGATGCAGCAGGCTGGTCCATTTTGCTGAAATTTCATTGCAGGAAATCAAAATAGTACTCAGTAGTTTTGTATGGCCCCCACATGCTTGTATGCATGCCTGACAACATCTCCTAGTGAGACGACGGATGAAGTCCTGGGGTATTTCCTTCCAGATCTGGACCAGGGCATCACTGTCTGAGGTGCAACCTGGTGACGTTGGATGGACCGAAACATAATGTCCCAGAGGTGATCTATTGGATTTATCTATTGGCCATTCAATGGTATCAATTCCTTCATCCTCCAGGAACTGCCTGCATACTCTCGCCACATGAGGCCGGGCATTGTCGTGCACCAGGAGGAACCCAGGACCCATTGCACCGGCATAGGGTCTGACAATGGGTCCAAGGATTTCATCCTGATACCTAATGGCAGTCAGGGTGCCATTGTTTAGTCTCTAGAGGTCTGTGCGTCGTCCCTCCATGGATATGCCTCCCCAGACCATCACTGACCCACCACCAAACCGGTCATGATGAACGATGTTACAGGCAGGATAACATTCTCCATGGTTTCTCCAGACACTTTCACATCTGTCATGTGCTCAGGGTGAACCTGCTGTCATCTATGAAAAGCACAGGGTGCCAGTGGCGGACCTGCCAATTCTGGTGTTCAATGACAATTGCCAATTGAGCTCCACGGTGCCGGGCAGTGAGCACAGGGCCCACTAGAGGATGCCAGGCCCTCAGGCCAGCCTCATGAAATCTGTTTCTGATTGTTTGGTGAGAGACATTCACACCAGTAGCCTGCTTGGAGGTCATTTTGCAGGGCACCAGCAGTGCTCATCCTGTTCCTCCTGGCACAAAGGAGCAGATACCGGTCCTGCTGATAGGTTAAGGACCTTCTACGGCCCTGTCCAGCTCTCCTAGAGTAACTGCCTGTCTCCTGGAATCTCCTCCATGCTCTTGAGACTGTGTTGGGAGGCACAGCAAACCTTCTGGCAATGGCACGTATTGTTGTGCCATCCTGGAGGAGTTGGACTGCCTATGCAACCTCTGTAGGGTCCAGGTATCACCCCATGTTACCAGTAGTAACACTGACCCTTGCCAAATGCAAAACTAGTGAAAAACAGTCAGAAAAGATGAGTAGGGAAAAAAATGTCAGTGGCCTCCACCTGTAAAACCATTCCTGTTTTGGGGGTCGTCTCATTGTTGCCCATCTAGTGCACCTGTTGTTGATTTCATTAACACCAAAGCAGCTGAAACTGATTAACAACCCCGTCTTCTACTGAACTGACCAGATCAGTATCCCAGGAGTTTTATTGACTTGATGCTATTCTCTGATTAAAAAGTGTTCCTTTAATTTTTTTTGAGCAGTGTATATTCAGTGTGAATCTTTTTGTTTTTCAATGCCTTTTTTATTTGCCTTTTTTTTGCCAAATAATTTCTTTAGTGTTTTGTTCTTCCTTCATATTTAAATATTTAAAAAATATAAAATAATTTCCTCATATTTTGATGGTTTAATTGAACTTGTAGGGTCATTAAAAACAAACATCTCCGGAGGACATCACCTTCGGACATAGCTAAAAGAGTTTCTTTCATGCAGTTAGTATCTACTTTGAATTTGTTATTCCCCAATACTGCTTAACTCTTCGTTGATAAAATACGTCCAGAACGATCCCTGTCAATTAGCGCTGGATCTTCAGTTCATCTGCTAATATTCCTCAGCAGACATGATCCAGTAAAAGTGTTTAAATGAGTATGTAGATGCACTTTCTTATCTGCCTTGTTTTGAACTTTTAATGAAAATTGAATTAGTGTGAAACGACTGTGAAGGCTGGATGCGGACATGGTTGTGTAACTCACTTCATTATAACACAGATCACTCTGTATGTTGTAATTGTGTTATATTTGAGTTTGAACTCACTACAAACTTTCTCTTCGGCTCACGTTCACTGTGACAAATTCTCAACACAATATATTTTGTACTATTATGCAAATATTGCACTCAGAGCAAATAATCAGAATCATATATTGTCCACTTAATTTTGTGTGACATATTCGTTGAATAAAATTTCCCACCTAGTGTATTTGTGTTATAAAGCGAAGGCAGTGATTTATCTGAAGTGTGGTGCCATAAATATTGCATGCAAACAGAGCAGCTTTAATTATGACCTTCTGCATCTGTTTAGCTCTGATTTCATGATGTAATGCAAATGGGGGAAGATAACTATCAATTAAGGTGGTTAGAGGGGAAATGAATTACTGTAGGTTTCACTTTCAAGGAAGATAATTACAGTCTATATGCAATCTGTTTGTTTCAATCTGTTTATTTCAGTCTGCTTATTTCATATGCAAGATATAGAGGAGGATTATTTTTATGGACAGATTTGTGAGACTAATAAAGTGTCATAACAACCTGATCGCAAGCCCAAAAAAGCAATTTAAACAATAATTAAATTCTATACACTTACATACATATATGCTTTTCCACATATTGCATATATTATATTGTAAACAGTATATTACAAAATATAACATATATTTCTTTTTTATTTTATTTACTATTCTGGTTATTTTCCTTGAAAGCAAAACCTATTATAGTAATCTACTTCCCCCTAAACATCTTACTAAATGATTACTAAACATATTACTAAAACACATAAAAACTTGTTGTTGTGTTGTTTGCTATTATAGATCAGTGAGTGTGCAGATATATTCAGCTACTGTACTGCAGAAATGTTCTTCCATTTATTAACCTCCAAACGCTCCTCTGACTGACAGCAGCTTTATATGAGATCTAATTATGAGGTCGCACTATAAAGTCCCTCTCAATAACGCTCACCCTTTAAAACAGCTCAAGTGTAAGCGTCTTAAATGCTGCCGCCATTAAATATTTGAGTGACATGTGCTTAATTTCAGATGAAATCTACTCCACACTCTTTTATGGGACCAAAACAGGCCTTTTCACTTCATTTAAGACTTGGTGTAAATCCATAAGGGTGTAAAACTCAACCTCTGCAGCTAATGAGCGGCTGACCTTGTGTCATATTTTATATTGTTTCTTTATGGGCCTCATATCATGAGGAATTCAATTTTCCTTGCTTTTCTGTGATAAAAGTGCTCAATATGCGATGAAAATATGTGTTTCAGAACACAAAATGTCTTATCCAGTACAAAAAGATTATTAAAACTGCTGTAGGCTGCAAAATGACTTATGCAAACTATTGATGCAATTAATGCTAAACACATCCACTCCTAGTGGTCAAAAGTGATGTCTGTAGGGGATATTTGTTTTTAATGATCCTATATGTTCGATTAAACCATCAAAATATGAGGAAAATATTTTATATTTTTTAAATATTTTAAATACTAGGGAAGAACAAAACACTAAACTTGGTTACGGTGTTTATCTGACAATTTTTTTTGGCAAATGTATGGAAGCTTGTTTCCGCCACTAAATAAAAAAAATAAAAAAAAAATTTTATCTCGCAATTCTGACTTCTTTTTTTTTTCAGAATTGTGAGATTTAAACTCACAATTGCGAGCAGGGCTTCACATTTACTTTTTTGCTCACTGGCCCCAATTTTGCTGTTGGGAAATTACATTTTATATGATTAAAGTTGACTTTGGCATGCTAAAATTACTTGATTTTGAGTCATTTTACTTGATTAGCTAGATTTAAAACCCTTTCAAACTTTCAAATGCAGATTGACCACCCAAACCAAGACTAGGCCTACATGGTATATCAGCTGGTATGTGCGGGTGGGCAAGGGGTGGGTAATATGACCATAATATGATCAATTTTATAAACAACTTTTTTTAGGCTTTATAAAAAGAACAAAGAAGAAAATTAGTAAATCACAAATACAGTAGTAAATTAAATAGCCTAAACTATTTTTTCAGATACAGTAGGTTTATTGAACATGTATACATTTATTTAACATCTTTTGTTGTTTGATTAACATTAATGACAGACATATATTTCATTGGGCTGCTGAATGCATGGATGTAATATACTGACACACATCCAGTTTTTACCAACCGTTTTATGTCCACTTAAGCCATAACCGACTGTATTCACGTGAGATACTCCACACGATGGACATTTTGTGTTGACTATTCAGGCGCAAGGAGATCTGATCGCGTGCGCGACAGAGAGAGAGCGCTTCTGTTGTGTGTCATTCAGCGCGATTCCGCCTATCCCGCCTTCACTAACTGCAAGTTAATCGATAACGAATTGTGATTGGATTGTAATTTTGTGCTACAACGAGCTTGGCTACCTTTGATTAGGCTGTAAGCTGAAATTATATTCAACCCGCCAAAGTGGCTAATGGGAGTGGCTGTCTTACCCACCACAGCTGAAATCTAACCGCATTTGGTGGGTTGGCAGGTGTTAATGTCAAGCACTGATTGCAAGTTATAAAGTCAGAATTGCGAGCTATAAAGTCAGAATTGCAAGATACAAAGTCAAAATTATGTGATATAAAGTCAGAATTGCGAGTTAATAAGACAGAATTACATGATATAAACCCGCAATTGCGTCTTATGGAGTCAGAATTGTGAGATATAAACTTGCAATTGAAGAAAAAAAGTCAGAATTGTGAGATAAAAAGTCACGATTACCTTTTTTATTTTTTATTTCATGGCGGAAACAAGCTTCCATACAAAAGAAACCTTTAGGTTTCATTTTACTATGAAAAAAATGCATAGAAAAGCAAAAAGCTCACAGGAAAAATCATACATTGACTACAACATAATTAGTTATTAATATTTTGTTACTTCTCTCTTGTTTTTGCATGTGTTGTATGACAGCCTGGCCAAAAATTATGTTGCACAATTTGTCATGTTTCATTGCATTATTATCACAAATGAAACAATCGACTCCAAGCACAAACGCAATATGCTTATTTACTTACTTAACTCATTTTTAATAATATTTGAAAGGGTGAAGATGTCAATTTTCCTAGGCCGGACATCACTTCTGCCCACTACTGATTTAGTTATATAAATTAGGGTTTTGTTATTAGTGTTTACTGTAAGTTTGTGTATTTATATATTAGTTTTAATGCTGCCACCCTACTTGTTTTGTGCCAGATAAATACTGATTTATGTGATCAAATCTAAAAAAATCTTGGCCTCATTTTAATGGTAGCTAACTATATTTTCTAAAGGGCAGCTTGACTGGAATCTTACCATCCTGTTATAATAACATTTACAGGGTGTGAAAAAATGATGTTTTTATGTGAGGTGCATTTTCGCACATGTTACATGAACTGCTCACAACTTCATCTGTAGACAGACAGTGTGAATGCGCACTCGTTTATGTATGTTACTGTTATTATTCACAGTTCTGAACGAGAACAGCCTCACCTCATTATCTCTCCACACATGCATTTTGAAAACTTCTTCTGTGTTTGACTAAGCTAATACTTCTGTGTTTACAGCCGTTTATGAAGCGTCGTGTGAGGCGTACAAACACAAAGGAAACACGTCTGGCTTTTACTACATAGACGTGGATGGAAGCGGCCCCATCAAACCTCAACTAATCTACTGCAACATGTCAGGTGAATCTCACGCAGCGTATCCAAAGTGATTAAATCCCTTTAAATACTCCGTAATTGGGACTTTAATCCACAGCTTTTGATCCTTCACGCACCGTGACACACCCCGCGGAGGAAGTCGGCTGTGACACTCGCGGAAAAAAACTCTTTAGAAGAACCCGACAGATCAACCTTTGAGCATGTCTGTGCGACGTGTGCTCTTACAAATAAAGTTTTTAAAAGGGCTTTACAGCCTGATGGAATAGAACAAGCTTTTGAAGTGCTATGGTTTCTTTGAAAACCATCCCATTACCTTTAGATCTTCACTTTTCCTGCTAAACTCGATATGAAATCCATACTGACTCTTTTTACTTTCTTATTAGTATACATTGCTCATCTTATTGTGCGTGATTCATCAATGCATGTTATTCTAAAGAAAAAATGTCTTTACTTCATAAGTTGTAAACCCTAGCGCTCAAAATAATGAATTAGTTTGAGTAGGACAAACTTAAATTAAACTAATTAGTTCAGTTATATGAACTTTTATGAGTATTTAGGAGTCTTTTTCTTTTGGGTTCACAGAACTGACATATTTTTCATTGTTTTGAGTTTTATGAACTAATTTCTTTTAATTTAGACAAACTTAAGTTTAACTGAAACTTGGCTGGGATTTCTATTTCCCAGCATGCTTTGCCTATGGAAAGGGGAAAGTAAATGCTAAAGTTAAGTGCTATATATTGTTTTTTTTTGAGCGAGATTAATGTTAAGTTTCTGTTAATGTGGGTTTTTGGAGAGTTACCATCATGGTGACAAGTGGTACATGCGGCTTGGTTTGAGAGCAAGTAATGCTTCATAGTGCTGTACTCATTCAGCAAGTGTTATACCATATGGCTAACATGTTAGCAAGTTAGCATTTTCTGAATTAGCTTGTTATAGCTAGCTACATTTTCATTAATAAAAATGTTTATGTTGAGATTGCGTGATAATAAAATGTATAAATTAGTTTACTCAAATATTTCAATTTAAGAACAATTAAAATTTATGAGTACAAAATAACAATCTGCCATTTCTTAACTTAAACATTTTGCTTTAACAGATTGCCTCAATTATTTTGAGTTTTGCCAACTTATTCATGTTTACAGTTGAGTTACTTTCCTATTTCTTAGCCAATCAATTCCCAGTGGTTTAATATTTTCCCTCATTCAATATCTTATTTCACATTAGTATTATTTTAGTATTATTAATATACTATTATAATATTTATTAATATTTCAAATTGGTTCTTATATATATATTTTCATTTTTTGTTAATCTACTAAATGATTTGTTTTTTATTAATGTTATTCATTACAGTTTTTATATAAAACATTTTAAATATAACATAAGTTTTAGTAATATTTTTGAGTGTTTTTGTCATTTTTTTAAATTCGTTTTTGGGGTTTAATAATTCTATTTAGTTTTTATTTCAGTTTAAGTTTTAATAACTTTAGTACTTCAACATATTTTATTTCAGTTAGCTGCTGAAAAAAATCCTCACATTCATAGAGTTAATTTTTTCATCTAATATTTCTATTTTTATTTTATTTTATTATTGTTGTTATTATTTATTATTGTCATTTTATTTGTTTTATTTCAATTAATGATAATGTTTTGTAATAAATTCATATAAATTCATAACAACACTGTGTTTATGTCACATTACAAAAGTAAAATTGGTTGAAAATGTAATTTCATGTTGATTATAACAAATTTTGCCTACAGTAGAATCATTATGAAGAACCTAAAATGCAAACATTAATAATCTCTAATAATAAATAATAATAAAGAATCCACGAGGCTTATTAAAGATTCTTTGAACACAAGAACCTTTATTTTTATGATTGTTTAGTAAGATATCACATGCTTTAGGTTTTTTTATGAACTTCCTGTGACCTTTTGAAGGTCATGTGACTGTTGCACAGGTGAAAATCAACAAAGCCCTGAGCTAAAACAGTCCTGCAGAGTGTGTCATTTTGGCCTTTTCATCGTTTGCATCCCTCTTGTCCCTGCAGATAAAGCATGGATGGTGATACAACACAATAACACGGAGCTCACCAAATTAAAAACGTCCTCCGGGATAAATCAGCATTTAGCCCACTTTAACTATTCCGCCGACGCGGAGCAGATCCAGGCGATAATTACCCAGGCGGAGTACTGCGAGCAGGAACTCTCCTACCACTGCAAAAAGTCACGGCTCTTGAACACACCAGGTAAGCCCTTTTTATTAGGAATATCGATCGCCCCCTCCATATGAAAGGTCAGGCTTATTAAAACCTCGCTCCATCTGCAGACTTTTGCATGACGCTTAAGCAAACGGCACAAATTGATTGTTATACTCAGTTACGGACAGTTTATATCGAGTTATATTTTTCCCCCGCTTTTTTCAGCTTTAAATTAATTGAAAGGCACCTTTAGAGTACATTTTTCATGTGCATTTGTACCTTTGAAGTGCTTTTATCATGTTTGTTTGTTTGTTTGTTTGTGTGGGTTTGTCATGGGCGGTTTGGTACAGTGTCTATCTATCACAGGTCGAGTGATAACGGTTCTCGTAGTCTCTCAAATAAACACGAAACATCGGCGCTCTCCGCACCCACAGTAATTGCGTCCATTAGTTGTCTCATTATCGGAGTTCTTGATGAGACGAGGAGAGCACGGTGTCAGGCGTAAATAAGAAATGTTGGAAATGTCAGGTGAGTGGTAATGAAAATAACACGCTCATCTCGATTAAACCTGGACAGATGCATTTAGAGGACGACGGGTGCGGGAGTGTGATCGTCTAGAAGTGAAAAATCACACATAAGATCTCTTTAACGTCTCAATTCTTTCGATTAGACAGAAATGAGATTAAATATAGAGCAGATAGAGCCTGCTTCTCAGATGTTGCTCTTGAGAAATAGACCACAGTAATCACACACATCATCTCAAAATGTCTCAAATTGTGCTCGGATTTGCCAAGATGCCAAAGTCAGTCATCTCGATATGAACTCGAACATTTCTTATCAAATTCAGGGTGAAATGATCTGAACTATTGACCCATTTGTTTATTTCTTTTGAAGAACTTTAGTAGAAACTATGGAAGCTTGTTTCTGCGATGGAATAAAACTATTTAAAAGATAATTACTTTTTTTCTTGTAATTGTGAGTTTATATATTGCAGTTCTGACTTTTTTTTCCCCACAATTGCTAGTTTTTATCTCACAGTTTGGACTATTTTTTCTCACAATTGAGTTTATATCTCACAATTCTGACTTTTTCTTACAATTGCGAGTTTATATCTTGCAATTCTGTCTTCTTTTCTCAGAAATGCATGATATAAACTTGCAAATCTGAGGGATAAAATGTCAGAATTGTGAGAGAAAAAGTCACAATTACATCTTTTATGTTTTATTCAGTGGCTTCCATAAGAAACATCTCATTTCCTGCTACTCATATGTTTCTCATGCGAAAAAGACCCCAGTAATCTCACATTTCATGTCAAAATATGTCACATTGTGCCCCAAAGTCTGTGACCAAAACTCAATATGAACTCATAACTCATTTCTCATAAATTGCAGGATCAAATTATCCAAACTATTGACCCATTTGTGTCTACTTTTATTTCTTTTGAAGAAGTTTAGTAGAAATTTCCTGCTTCTCAGATTTTCTTCATGAATACCTCAACTCAAATGGTGCTCAGATTTGGCAAGATCCCAAACAAGTCTGCAACCAAAACTCAGAAATCTCATCCAAATCAGGGTCAAATGATATGAACTATCTTTTAGGAGTTTTAATAGAAACATCTGAGACATTACTGAGAACCTCATGAGCTATAAAAGAGAAACCTCTGAGCAATAACATTTCTTCTGGATATGCTTTATTCCAAATGTCTAAGCATCATTTTGTAGAGCGGTTGCATCAGTCTCATTATGGACGCTCTGTGTTTGTGTTGTTGCAGATGGCACCCCCTTCACCTGGTGGCTGGGCAGGGCGGGTGAAGCACACATGTACTGGGGAGGAGCGGTGCCAGGCAGTCAGCAGTGTGCCTGTGGGCTGCAAGATAACTGTGTGCATCCTGAACACTTCTGTAACTGTGATGCCGACAGCAAAGAGTGGTATGACACTGTGTTCGTTCTTTTGCTTCTCATGTTCAGTACCCAAAAATAAAACGATACATTTAGTCCTGGTTTGCTTAGCATTTACACCAAACCTAAAGATACAAAAAAAAAAAACCCTGGCTTTTATTTTGCGACAGTACTTACCAAACATCCAAGGCAATGCTGTGTGCTGGGCTAAATGCGCTGACTCTATGTGAGTACATATGATGGTATTTTTGCTAGCTGAGAACTCATGAAGAACTTATAAAATGTGTAAAGGAGTCAAAACAGTGGTAGAAATTCCTCCATTACACACAAACGATGATATGCAGTGAGGAGACGTGGTTCAGACACCTGAACTGTAATCGGCAACATAGCTCCTAAGATTAGAGGAATCAGCTATATTTGTGCATTCTGTTCTTTTCAGGGCTGCAGCTTGTGACATCACATCCTGTTTTTGGTTTGGTTCATTTAATACAAATACATGAACATTTGACAATACTAAATATCATAAAAGGACCAAAAAATATTGAGATATGTTTATGTAGTAAATATTGTGATGCAGAACTACCATCTAGACACTTGGATTTTCTTTTAATTTTTAAAATCAGTATATATTACAAAACTATGGAAGCTAAGTTTCAGACACGGAAAAGGTAATTACGTAATGACGTTATTAATTACGTAATGACGTTTTATCCAAAAATTCTGACCTTTTCCCCCACAATTGGTTTTATATCTCACAATTCTGACTTTGTAACTCACAGTTGCAAGTTTATGTCTTACGGAAGAGGATTAGGGCCAAGCAATAATAAAAAAAATAAAACCATCTCAAGATTAAAGTTGTTAAATTTCGAGAAAAAACTCGTTAAATTTCGAGAAAAAAGTCGAAATAAAATGTTGAGAATAAACTCGTTAAATTACGAGAAAAAATGCGTTAAATTTCGAGAAAAAAGTCGAGATAAAATGTTGAGAATAAAGTCATTAAATTATGAGAAAAAAGTCATTAAATTATGAGAACAAATTCGTAATTTAACGAATTTGTTCTCATAATTTAACAACTTTTTTCTCGTAATTTAATGACTTCTCAACATTTTTCTCGAAATTTAACGACATTTTTCTCATAATTTAACGAATTTGTTCTCGTAATTTAACGGCTTTTTTTCTCATAATTTAATGACTTTATTCTCAACATTTTTCTCGAAATTTAACGACATTTTTCTCGTAATTTAACGAATTTGTTCTCGTAATTTAATGATTTTTTTCTCGAAATTTAACGAGTTTTTTTCTCGTCATTTAATGAGTTTATTCTCAACATTTTATCTCGACTTTTTCTTGAAATTTAACCGCTTTAATCTCAAGATGGTTTTATTTTTTTATTATTGCTTGGCCCTAATCCTCTTCCGTAATATCTCTCAATTTTGAGAAATAAAATCAGAATTGCAAGATAAAAAGTTGCACTGTGATGCAATAAACAAATGAAGTTGTACAATTTTGCCTCTATTGTTGACTTGAGCTTTTTTCCACATTATGGGGATTGGGAAATGTGCTTGCAGTGCAATAACGTTACAGTGCACACACACACATGGGTGAAATATGACCTGGACATGTTCTTGACAGTTATGTTCTTCACAGTTTACATGAAATGAAGATGTGATTGTTCTCAAATGTTTAAACCTGCTGTTTTGTGACGTTTGACAGGTCTAATGACTCCGGGCTGCTGTCCCATAAAGAGCATTTGCCGGTCGCAGCGCTGGCTGTGGGTGACATCAGCAGATCGGGTTCAGAAGCGGCCTACAGAGTTGGTCCCCTGCAGTGTTACGGAGACAGTAAGTACAGCACGGATTTAATATCAGCCGCTCTAATCACACTGTAAGCACTTACCCTGTCATCCTGTCAGACCGGCTCTGGGTAGATTGGCACCCATGTGCAGTTGTGCTTAATGAAAACCATGACGTTATTCCCGGCGAACTATATAAATGTGCTACTGTAAATGCTTTCTCCAGGTAACTTCTGGAACGCTGCCTACTTCAACAAGGAGACGTCGTACCTGCACTTTCCCACGTTCCACGGGGAGCTGAGTGCCGATATCTCCTTCCTGTTTAAAACCAGCTCTTCATCAGGAGTGTTCCTGGAAAACCTGGGGATCAAAGACTTCATTCGGATCGAACTGAGCTGTGAGTGTGTTCGACCTTCCGGCTTATTCCTGAATCTCACAGAAACCTGCCAAGACATATCTCCCCCTTAAATAAAAGAGACTGTTTTTTCCTTCTATTTTTTAAGGACCATTAAGATATTTTGGTATTGGGTAAAATCTTTATATATTATCAAACGACAACATTTCGACCAAAAAGGTATTCGTCAGGTCAGACAAAACTTTTGTCTGACCTGACGAAGACCTTTTTGGTGGAAACGTTGTCTTTTTAATAAATTTTGAGAGCAGCAGTGGCAGTGTGCTGATTTTTGTTTTTTGACATTCAAGTGTTTCTGATGATCGAGCACCTGCTCTAAGTTGCTTTGGGATGTGCACATACTACTTTCTTCAAAATAGCCACACTTGCAATGCTGGTGTCAGATTTCACACTTTAACAGGGTGAGTGGTGAAGTGAGGCTGCAGTATGAGGAACTTGGTAACACCACGTGACACCTTCTTTCAAATCTGTGGGGTGTGTGATATCACGATTTTTGATTGTGTACGATTAAAATGTCTCCACAGTCTGCTTTTGAAGAAATATTATAATATCGTGCTACAGTACACATTCTATCATTTGCAATTCTAGTGCCTCTGTCCCAATATACTGTACAGTGCGACATACATTCACATCATATGTTAACACAGCAGCTAGAGTTCACGGGACACTAGTTATTCGCAATCACGAATGTTCATTAATTTCATGCGTTTTAAAGCCTTGCTGGTTAAACATTTTGTTCGTGTGCTGTTCTGACATGTGCTTTTCTGAGCACGCACACACACACTAAAAGTCTGTCAAACAGCATGTGAGTACTGGAACTAAGTTATCTTTTGCCTCTTATTGCACTAATACTGTCAAATACACACAAGGTTAACATAAACAGTCGATTATGTGTGAAAGTAAACAATTGAGAGAAAGATGCGTGTCTGTATATTAGATGTGCAGAAGTTACGCAGAAGGATGTTAAATGCCTCGGGGTACGCCACTCTAAAATGTTTGGGAAACACTGCATTACAGTAATGAGAATTGGATGTTTTAATGTGCTGAAATGTCATAAAAAAATCTTAATGGCCATAAAATTTGTATTTATTTTTTTCTTTTGATTTTGTGGTGAAATGATTCATATCAGTGTTTCCCACAGGATTTTGTGAGACTGTGGTGGGTGGACATCCGTTCCTCTAGGGGGGTCCAGGGGGCATGCCCCCCCGTAGGAAAATTTTGTACATTTTAAATTTAAATGGATAAATCTGGTACATTCTGAGAGCAAAATTAAGTGACTAGATCAATGAAGAAATTTGTTCTCTTGTAAACAATTTTGTGCTCTAAAAGTAATTTATTTATTGGTGATGGTAGGGCACATTAGTCACGTACACAACATATAGTAGGCTAAATGATCGTTCATAAGTGGTCAAACATGTAGATTATACATTTAAACCATTAAAAATATGTAGCAAAAGAGGTTACTTTTGTTGAATTAAGTTATTAGTGGGAGCCTGCATCTATACATCTGTATTTGTGGAACTAATGGTCACTCTTTGATTTGTTAAACAATCCAGAATGCACTAAACACCACTTCATTATGGAGAAAAAATAACAATAGAAATAAATAATCATAAGCTGACCAATAAATAAATAGTAAACTAGGTGAAGTAGCCTATATAATTCAGCAGCAAGAAGTATGCTAGCCTAATTCTTGAAAAAAAAAAAAAAAACTTTGCTCAGTAATTTTATAAATCCAAATGTTAATAAAAATTTTAAAATTACTATTTGTATTCTTATGAAATGAAAAAAAAAAAAACAATTTATATTAGATTTATATGTAAAGAATTATATGTATTTATATTAATGTAAGATTAAAAGACGATATTTTAAATGTATTGTGCAACTTTTTAATGGGGCAACAAGATATGATAGATACGACAGAACAAAATAGGTTATTAATAATCTTTCAGTGTGCAAAACCATGATATGAAACGCTTCAAAACAGCAGCAAAAAAACGCTAATGTGCATCCCGGGTGCAGAATGATGTGCTTGAAGCAATATGAAGTTACAACTCGCAGTTGCAAGATCATTTTATGCAATTCCACAGCCCTTTATCTACATAGCAAGTATTATAATGGGAATAACATCATATTGGAGAGTTTTACCGTGCTGACGACACGCTCTTTGAGTGCTGATTGACAGCTGTAGGTAGCTGAGGGAAGACGAGTTTCTGACCATGAACTTAACGATGCATACTCACTCACATGAAGCTATGGAATGGCTTCAGATAATTTTGAATATAGTGCACGAAAACTTAATTGGTGCTAGTCTTGGTGCGCATACTTATTTTGCTCTATGACTCCCACTTTTGCTATAAAAGAGCGCAATTATCAGACGGTTATTTAAATATCGCGACAAGCCTAATTTCCGTTTCATTTTGAGACTGTGGCGGGACAAATTAGAATGTGGCGGGCCGCCACAGTCTAGTCAATGTATGGGAAACACTGCATATGTGTTCTTGACATGTTTCATGAGATTCACCCCTGTAGGAAAAAAACACTCAAAATAATCAATATGGGATTATGTAGTAATTAAGTCAAACAGATGAAATGATGAACTGTGTGTGTGTGTGTGTGTGTGTGTGTGTGTGTGTGTGTGTGTTTGCTCATGTTTGCATGGGGTTACATACATGTCTTAGGTGTCGACATTGCTGATTGTTTATCCACCAAAGGGAGAAATAATCCAGAGAAGCTGTCGGCTGAAAATATAGACATCACAAAACACTTTTCTCCAGGGAAATTACTGCAGAATAGCTGTTGAACCAATATGTAGAGACGTGCTCCAATGGTTTGCAATGCGCTCAGAGTGAAACCCCCTCTACGTGATCAATTTAAGACCTTTGGCCATTTTATTAGCAGTGTTTGCTAAGTCAAGCATCTCGATTACTGTTACTCATAGTGATCTGGAGGCCTAAACCGAAGTATGAAAGCTCAGTGTTTGTTTTTGTGCTCCAGACATGAATGTCTCCCCAAATCATCTGTTTTCCTGTAGCTCTAACAGTAGTGCATAATGCTAATAATGCCTAGGTCATGGGTTTGATTATATATATAATATTATAGAAATAGTTTTACTGTTTAATTTGAGTTGTAAATGTAATATACATGGATGCATTTCAGTAATGAGAATTGGGAGTTTTAGTATAATATTCTTTTTGCCCACTGGACCATAAAGCAGCTTTTAAAAAATCACACAGATGATCAAACCGAATAAAAAAATGCTAAAAATACAAACATGCACAAACACCACTTTCAGTTCCCTCTGAAAATGTAAAATCTAGTTTGACTGCTGCTAGATGAGCACTATCTGTCTGGTGTTCATCCGAACCCTATGAAATCCATGTCCTCTGGGTGTGTGTCTAGATTTTTATTATACCCTCCACCACATGGTCCCTGTCTATTACGCGACTCTTTAACTGCATAAAAGAGCTGTTAAATTCCTGGACGTAATGGGCTCATGTGATGGATGAGAATAGAGTATGTGAAGACCTTACAGCGCCCGGACGCTTGTTCCTTTATAATGACAAATCCTTTGGCTGGAAGAGCACAATTAACCTCTCATTATATTCTGAGTTTGGCGCCTGTTGAGGCCGCTCATGTAGGACGTAAACTTGCAGGAAGTTCGAGAAAAAACAGTGGCATCTGAGATCTGAGCTGTGGAGCGCACTGGAATAATTCAAGCAAAAATTGTGATTTACTCACAAACATGTCGAAAAGTTATTTTCCATATCAAGGTTGTGCACTATTCAGAACGCCTTTTAAATTGCAATTCACTTCCTGGATTTGAATTAATACCAAACAGAATTGCAGTCTGAATTTGAATATTAGGAAGTAGAATTCCATAAATTAATATAATGCGTCCCCTTCCACTTTCATATATGAAAAAGAGCAGCATGAACACTCAGCTAAACATCTCCACTTGTGTTCCACAGAAGAAATAAAGTGTTTGGAATGAGGTGAGTTTGAGCAAATGATGACAGAATCTTCATTTCTGGCTGAAATATCCCTTTAATAACGACTGAGATGATAATGACTCGAATACGCTTGCATCTACATTTCCGAAAAGCAACTCACTTTTGTGTCATATTTCCCACATAGGCGCTTCCAGCGGTGCTTTTTGCTGTAGCTCACCCTGAGCGTCAACTGTGATGCGCGTGCAGTGAATAATAAAGAGGTCGTAGCACATCATCAGCGTTTTTGTGGAGTTTTTTTGTCGTTAGAGAAGTACTTCATGACAGAAGGTGCTGATCTTTCTCAGCCGCAAGACCGTCTTCATTCAGATGTCGTGAAATCCTGCAGATGGATCGGCGGGAGCCTGAAGTTGTGCCAATTCTTGAACATATGTGAAGACTGAGTAAGAAATTAAGATGTAGGAACTAGATTTAAAGGGATAGTTCACTAAAAAAAAGAAAATTTTGTCATCATTTACTCACTGTCAAGTTGTTCCAAACCTGTATGAGTTTCTTTCTTCTGCTGAACACAAAAGAAGATGGGTAACCATACAGGGAGTCAGTGGGGTCCATCAACTGTTTGGTGACTGACATCTTGCACAGCATTCTTGAATGAATTGCATGTCAGTCTGTTATTTTAGGGACATCGGCTTTACATTTTCATGCCTCTAAACATGACGCTGAACAAAACAAATTGTGATTGGATGCTTTACATGTCAGTCAGACGTCCTCTCGGCCGGTCCTTGGCCAGTGAAATCTGCGAATGGACTCCAGACCTTCTGCCGTCAGTCTGAAAGGTCTGACTATGTGAGACTAGACTTCACCTGACTCCTGCAAAAGACTCTCCATTTAATCTCATTGGTTCCTGGGAAAAGCAGTTGAGATCTTAAAGGATTTGTTCACTTTAGAATTCAAAATTTCCTGATCATTTACTCACCCCCATGGCATCCAAGATGTTTATGTCTTTCTTTCTTCAGTCGAAAAGAAATGAAGGATTTTGAGGAAAACATTCTAGGATTTTTCTCCATATAGTGGACTTCACTGGGGTTCAACGGGTTGAAGGTCCAAACTGCAGTTTTAGTGCAACTTCAAAGAGCTCTACATGATCCCAGACGAGGAATACGGGTCTTATCTAGCAAAACGATTGGTCATTTTCTAAAAAAAAATTTAAATTTATATACTTTTTAACCACAAACGCTCATCTTGCACTGCTCTGCGATCCTCCACTCATTACGTAATCACGTTGGAAAGTAGGTGGAAGTACCGATCCAGTATCTACAAAGCAAACGTGCAAAGACTCAAACGGCCTTTACAAAAAAAGATAAAACAATGATGTTGGACAATTTTGAGTTTTTCACCCTACCTTACCTTTCACTTTCGTCATTCGTGACCTTTCCAACGTAATTACGTAATGCATGGTGCATCACAGAGCAGTGCAAGATGAGCATTTGTGGTTAAAAAGTATATAAGTTTAATTTATTTTTTTTTTTTTTTTTTTTAGAAAATGACTGACCGTTTCGCTAGATAAGACTCTTATTCCTCATCTGGGATCATGTAGAGCTCTTTGAAGCTGCACTGAAACTGACATTTGGACCTTCAACCCGTTGGTAACTGTTGAAGTCCATTATATGGAGAAAAATCCTGGAATTTAGATGAATAATTGTTTCATCATTCATTGGAAAGTTGTTTTAGACATTTAGAGAACAGCGTGTCGTTTTGGCATTATTCTCAAACCCTCAAACATCTGCCATCATCATGATTCATTTTGGACTGGTTCTCATGTCTCATTTCTTTTCGAACAGTTGTGTCTTATTAACATCAGTGAAATATCAATCTGTCAGTATGATGATGAACATCAATCAAATCTGTTTCCCTTTCCAGCGCCGCATCAAGTCATCTTCTCGTTCGACGTGGGAAACGGCCCCTTCGAGGTGAAGGTTAAGACGCCCGCCGCTCTGAACGACAACCGCTGGCATCACGTGAGAGCCGAGCGCAACGTGAAAGAGGCCTCGCTGCATGTGGACCACCATCCCGCTGCCGTTCAGAAAGCTCCTGCTGATGGCCACATTCATCTGCAGCTCAACAGCCAATTATTTGTAGGTAGGAAAAATAAATGATGTCTCTTCACTCTGTGTGCTGTTCAGAAATCAGATCGCTGTTATCATGTTTTGGATGGCCATTATTTGTCCCTTTTGTTCAAATCTCAAAGTCCAGATCATATATCAGATCATATAAAAAACAGACTTAATTGTCTTTATGCAAAATTTAATTTCCTATTTTTTAATTTTCTATTTTTTGAGATTCACTCCTGTAAAATGTCCTCATGGGAATCTTCAGGGATGAAACAGGCTGTGATGATAACTCTCAATGCGAATGGTTTCTGTGAAGCTAGATTTGTTGACCTTGACCGAGCTCCTGGAAAATTTGAAAGGTGTTTCTCTGTTGGAGGAATTCAGCGGGAATGAATTGAAGTTTTCCAGTAAGTGTTGAGAAAGTAGTGTCATTATAGCTCAATCTTTATAGCTCTATTGTGCAGCGCTCAACTGCAATTGGATTCATGGGGTTCCCATGACTGTTCAAATGTGCCGTCTGCACATGAAGGTATGAAGAACTCCATTTCAACCAGTTTATAATGCAGGTCTCCAGGAGACATTTTCAGTATTGTGTATATTATTTTCAGGACATATCATGGGAAAGAGAACTGTTTTTGTCAAGACACCATCTTTGATAGGCTGCCACAGACACGAATGAGTCTCATAAGTTGCTCTTTCAGCACTCAGGAAACTTAATAGGAGATCTCAGTTATGGTTCACCTCACGTATCACCTTTGTCCAATATAGGAGAAATAAAAATAAACACAAATGAGTCAATAGTTGTTAGTAAGAGTAAAGAGCTATAAAATAATGTGGATAACAACTCAGATCATTTGAAGAGAAATCTGTGAGTTTATTTTGACATCTCAGATTTCAACAGTTTGATTTCTAGCTTTTTTAATGATTGAAAATTATTTTTAATAGTTTTAGTTTTAGTTAACAATAACAACACTGTTCTATTTTATATTGTTTATATATCTTTTGCATATTATAGGACCATTAAGATATTTTTTGCATTATGCATTTTGATATTATTTTAATGAAAATTAACCACAATATATTTGTTGCTGTAATATGAAATAAACCTAATTTGAATAAATATATTTGTAATAAAAATGTTTTTTAAAGTTACACTAATGGACAAACCCAGCAACTGGGTTGTTTTAAACCAGCCGAATGGGTTGTTTTAACCCAGCGAATAAGATGTTTTAAGCCAGCGATTGGGTTATTTTAAACCAGCGATTGGGTTGTTTTAAACCAGCGATTGGGTTGTTTTATGTTTTAACCCTGCGATTGGGATGTTTTAACCCAGCGATTGTTGCGATTGGGATTTTTAACCCTGCGATTGGGATGTTTTAACCCTGCGATTGGGATGTTTTAACCCAGCGATTGGGATGTTTTAACCCAGCGATTGGGATGTTTTAACCCTGCGATTTGGATGTTTTAACCCAGCGATTGGGTTGTTTTAACCCAGCTGTTGGGATGTTTTAACCCTGCGACTGGGATGTTTTAACCCTGCGATTGGGATGTTTTAACCCAGCGATTGGGATGTTTTAACCCTGCGATTTGGATGTTTTAAACCAGCGATTAGGTTGTTTTAAACCAGCGATTGGGATGTTTTAACCCTGCGATTGGGATGTTTTAACCCTGCGATTGGGATGTTTTAACCCTGCGATTGGGTTGTTTTAACCCAGCTGTTGGGTTAAATGTTTGCCCAACCTGTTGGTTGGTTTTATTTAACTCAACTATTTTGCTTACTTAAAGGGGTACTTCACCCCTGGAAAGATGAATGTGTATTTAAAATTGGTCATTTATGTAGTAGAAATGTGAAATTATTTTTGAATTTGGAGCTTTCTAGACTGAGAAAAGGCAGAAAATGTATTTTTGACTAATGTGGATGAAAGACAACAACTCCCAGAATGCACTTGTTTTGCTGCCCCTGCGAGGCCACGCCCAAACCACGCCTATCGGTTACAGGCGGAATTACCAGGAAAATTCAAACAACTAGGCTTGCTTTGTTACATATTAATTCTATAAATCGTGAGTTAGTTCATACATTTACAGCGAAATGGTGCTAAATTGCTTTGTATGTGGATGTACACCCAAAACCAGGAAAGGACAAGTAAGTTTCCATCATTTTCCGATTAAGTTAAAGATTTGGAGCGATGTAAACAGTGGCTGCGGGCCATCAAACACCCGAAGTTTGGAGATGACACCGTTATAGAAAACCTAAAAAAACGCAGAATATGTAGTCTCCATTTCAAGCACGAGGACTACGAACCAAATATCCTTGCAATGAAGAGAACCATTCTGAAGGACACCGCGATCGATATTCACTTTCCCAGAGGACGAACAGCCTGGGCATCTGGTACTAAGCGTATTCGCCTAGAGGTAAGACTCGCTGATACTAGACTGATAACACAGTAACGTTAGCCTATATGTAGTGTTGTAGGTAGCACATAGTAGCAGTAAAACTGCAAACTTAGCAAAGTAACGTTAGATAGACAATTACATATAAGTTGCATATAAGTTGACTGTTATCAAAGTAAAGCCACTGTTCTGTAAAACTGAGTTAGTCTATTTATCTATTTATGCTAACGTTACCACAAAAGCCTGTTGCTGTATTGGTTGAGATGACTGCAGAGACCGATAAATTTGCGAGATGAACCACTGATGTAGTGCAGACTATAACAAAATATGTTAAGCTTAAAAATATAATTGACACCCACTTTTGATAAAATCTTTGATCTATGTCCGTGAGTAACCTCAAACACGCATATGTATGGGCGTGGTGAAAAAATGCGGAACTACCTGCTATTACTGGCTGTAGTTTTATGCCTCTGGCCAAAAAAGCCTCCGATGACGCAAAATGACGATTTTTGCGTCATCGGAGGCTTTTTTACAGAATAAAAATGCATAAATCTCTCATCTCGGGCTGATATGAAGGGGGAAAGCACGGTAATTCGAAAATACTAGTGGTATTCTACTAATACAAAGCTTAATGCTAAATCCTGAAGTAACCCTTTAATATGAACCCAAAGTATGTTGGAAATTAACATAATTAGTTAATTAATATTAACATAATAGTAATATGTTTAATAAATAAACATTTGTTTCATTAAACAAACAAAATTAAACAAATTAAATTGCTTATTAATAAATGCTCACTTTTTGATTATTATTGTTTCCTCTAGAAATTATGTGTCTAATTTTTAATTTCCAACCTATTTTGGGTTTGTTTTAAGCCAGCTATATAGTAATTTTTAATCAATAGTTGAGTTAAAACTGTATAAAACTGCCCAGCATGTTGGGCAAACATTTAACCCATCTGCTGATGATGAACCTCATTGACTTCCATAGTTTTTTTTTTTTGTTTTTTTCCTACTATAGAAGTCAATGGGGTCCATCAGTTGTACCAACATTCTTTAAAATATCTTCTTTTGTGTTCTTTTGTTGATGACAACATCTTTACTTTTGGGTGAACTATCCCTTTAAGCAAAACTTTCCAAGTGCTCTCCATTTACTGTGATTTCTATCTAGGAGGAACATTGAGATATTGAAGGGAACTAATAGTGATTCATGTTTCCTATGGGTTTGTAACAAATTTGCCTTTGTCTCGTATTTCAGAATTGGCATGTCAAAACTTAGTTTTAACAGCTTTTCCAACTTTGCATCGAACATTTCACAAATTATTATATGGCACAGCTGGCACAGCGAGGTGTTCGCTCAAACAAATTAGCACTAAAACGCCAAGCACTAATGTATGCAGAGTACATTATTTCTGTATTTATAGCTTGTCGTCTGCAGGAACAGAATGTAAAAAAAATACAATATTCTTCCTAAAGCAATTACCATATCAAGGACAAAACCACAGTGAAAGACTGACAGCACAAAATGACAGCAGATTCAACACATCAGTGAGGAAAGAGGGTCAGCGATCGTTTGTTTTGAACGGGCTGCTCGGGTTGAGAGAACAGTATCTGCCTGCCGCGACTCAAACCCTTGACAACATTCGAGAAGGTTACACTGTCTGCGTGATAAAAGCCATCTTTTTCCTGTAACTCTGCTGTCATCATCTTGTCATCTAAATGGCTTTTGTGCTTTTCTCAAAGTCCTGACAGCTGGAGAACGACAGCAGATTCATTCCTTGCTTCTTTCCGGTTGTGTTTTCAGGAGGAACTGCTTCCAGGCAGAAAGGATTTCTAGGCTGCATTCGTTCGCTGAAGCTCAACGGGAAGACTCTGAATTTGGAGGAGAGGGCGAAGATCACGCCCGGAGTGACTTCCGGCTGTCCCGGACACTGCAGCAGCTACGGCGGCCTGTGCCAGAATCACGGCACCTGTGTGGAGAATTACAACGGCTTCACCTGCGACTGCAGCCTCTCGCCGTTCACCGGAACCTTCTGTCATAAAGGTACGGAAACAAATGTGGTTCATTGTTGTTTTTCAACCTTAATAGTTGGATTGATATAAAAAATAAATAAATCTTCAATATCAATAATGAACTTCATCATCCAGAGCTGCACTTCATGAGCATTTCACCATTTCATTTGATAAAATTACGCAAATATTTTACAAATATTATATATATATATATATATATATATATATATATATATATATATATATATATATATATATATATATATATATATATATATTTCTATTTCAGTGTTATTTTAGTGTTATTTAAATACTATTATAGCATTTATTAATATTTTGTAATTTATTAATATTTTTTAATTTTTATATTTTCAGTTGTTTTTAATTTTTAGTTTTAGTAATTCTGTTGCTTTGTCATTGTATTATTTTTTATCTTTTAAATATTTATGTATAATTTATTTTTATTTCAGTTTTAAGCTATTGTAAAATACATTCATTACGCAAATATTTTACAAATATTTTATATATTATTTCTATTTCAGTGTTGTTTTAGTGTTATTTATATACTATTATTGAATTTATTAATATTTTAATTAACTTTTATTTTATATTTTTAGTTCATTTTTAGTTTTTAGTTTTAGTAATTTTTTTGTAATTTCATTTTTAGTTTTAGTAATTTTGTTGTGCTTTGTCATTTTATTAGTTTTTATTTTTTAAATATTTACTTAATTTCTTTTTATTTCAGTTTTAAGCTATTGTAAAATGCATGCATTATGAAAATATTTTCCAAATATTTTATATATATTTTTTTTTTCATAGAATACTTATATTTTATTTTATTTCAGCTTAATTTCAATGACCAAAAATTATTTTTAATAGTTTTAGCTTTAGTTAACTATCATAAAATACACAATAAAAGTTCAGTTTAATCTGAAGGAATTATGACAGAAATATATTACTATTGTATAGTAAAATAATATTTTATTAAGATTTTATGAAAAATTATTATTATTATTTTAAGTAATATCATACAACCAAGATATTTTTCATCCATGTTGTAAATACAAATACAGTATATACAAGTTGTGTACAGTATACAAAATGCTTTAAATTAAAAAAAAATGTGGAAAATGAATTGCTATATTTTCATTTGATTACATTTTAAAAGATTGATTTATGCTTCATTGGGCACCATTTGTGATGAAATCTTGTATTAAATCATAAAACACACAAACCAGAAAAAAATAAAATGGAAAACACTGAATTTTATAAAAAATATTATAAAAATAAGACCAATTGGGGAACTAAAAGGAAACTTATTCTCTGGAGTTTAAACAAACCTTTACAAAGGTCTAACAAAATGTTATTAAATGAATATTGTGATAAATATCAATATCAAATGATTTGGGAAAAAAAATACTTTTGGCCATGTTGCCCAGTCAATGTAATTATAGCACGGTGATCTTACACCAGGGTATTATAGTTATGCATATGTATAATCCTAATCCATGTGCATTTAATCTCTTCTAGATGTTTCTGCCTTCTTCAAACCTGGAACATCAGTCACGTACACGTTTAAAGAGCCGTACGAGCTGAACAGGAACATCAGCGCGCTTTCGTCCTCCATCTACTCTGATTTAACGCTGAGAGGAGAGAATATCTCGCTGAGCTTCAGGACGAGTCAAGCGCCGGCGCTACTGCTTTACGTCAACTCGTACTACAGAGAATACCTCGCCGTCCTGCTCAATAGAAACGGTCTGAAACTCTCTAATCTTCCTCTCTGGTTTGCTTCTATGCACCCTAAGCACATTCATTTGGATTAGCTTGAGTCTGGGGAATCTCTGAAGACACCTGGATGTCAGCCGCAGTAAATTACTTTGTATATTGTCTGAAATCCGCCATAAAAGAAATGGCATGTTGTGTGCCGGCGGGGGATATATTCCCTCCTGAGACTGCCATGCATTCATGACTGCGTGTAAACATGCGTCTGTGATCTTGCATGCCAGAAAAGCTGTTTTTGAGCACATGCAGGCTTTCTGTGTCTGATTCTCAGAGGGAATTTTCTCAAAAGCTTTCGTCATTTAAAAGGTTCCCAGACTTTCATCCAAAAACACCACCTGGACACAGAGACACAGTAGGGTCTTGTAGGGTTTCCTGAATCTACCAAAATATTTTGAAGAATTGAATGTGATAAGATAAACACAGCCACGAAGTAATGCACAGATAATAAATAAATAACGCGTCTTTCTTCACAAAACATACAGCGTGACCAGTGTAATACGATTAAAAGATTCTTTTGAGCCATTTCGTTTAATGATTCATGCAATAGACTTACAATAGATTTACAGAATTGAATATGATGAGAGAAACAATCTGCCAGCCACGAAATAATGACAAAAACATACAAGATATTCTTCTATTGCATCTTCTTTGCAGTGTAGTCTGATTTATTTCTTATAATGAATCATGCAAAAAGACTGAAGCTGTGTCCTAACCGAACTTGATGCAATAAAGCTTTTTTTTTTTTTTTTATGTACATTTTTTGTCCCAAACAGACAAATATTATTGGTGCTAGAAACTTATTGCATCAGTTCTGGTTTGACCTAAACCTAAATCTGAAGCTATTTAAAATGATTTTCTTTATTGTCTCTTTCTTTTTCTAATTGTTTAAATAAAGCTGAAATACAATATAATTATTAGTTGAAAAACTTAGACTTAAAGGGTTAGTTCACCCAAAAATGAAAATAATGTCATTAATTACTGACCCTCATGTCGTTCCACAACCGTAAGACATTAGTTCATCTTCAGAACACAAATTAAGATATTTTTGATGAACTCCGATGGCTCAGTGAGGCCTCCATTGACAGCAATGTCCTGAACCCCTCAAGATCCAAAAAGGTACTAACCCTTTAACTGAAAACTAAAATTGAAATAAAAATAAATTAAAACTAAACTAAAAAAAAGAAAACTAAGTGACAAAAGGTAAATCTGAAATGAATAAAAGTCATTTTCTTTGTTTATTTTGTTTTCTAATCATTGAAATGAAGCTGAAATAAAATAAAATATAATTATTAGATGGATAAATTTAAAGGGGACCTATAATGCCACTTTTATAAGAATGTAATATAAGTCTCTGGTGTCTCCAGAATGTGCCTGTGAAGCTTCAGCTCAAAATACCCCACAGATCATTTATTATAGCTTGTCAAATTTGACCCTATTTGGGTGTGAGCAAAAACACACAGTTTTTGTGTGTGTCCCTTTAAATGCAAATGAGCTGCTGCTCCCTGCCCCCTTTCCAGAAGAGGGCGGAGCTTTAACAGCTCATGCTTCTGTTGCTCAACAACAACAAAGCTGGAAAATCTCACGCAGCCAAAATGAGGATTGTCAGTAACGGTGTTCAGCCTTACATTGTTCAAACCGGAGTCGACACTGATGTAGAGACTCAGGAAGAAGTTACAACCTTTAAAATGAAACTGGACGTTTCTGAATGGTTAGTGGATAAATTGATGTAGTTGCTGTGGAGTTGATTCAACTCATCGACTAGCATGTGCCGCCATCTTAAATCCAGTGTTGAATTGACCCTCGTTTGTGAAGCAGTCCGGCGTAAAATGACGGCATGTCAACAACACTCTACTACAACAACTCTTCCTCTTCTCTAAAGCAGCCCAACATGGCCACACCCCCTTTGTTGCGCCGTTTGTTGTAGTCCTTTAAAAAGTGTCCTTAAAAATCTCCCTTTGCATTGAACTTTGAGCGTCGTAACTTTGCAGATGTTCTTTATGCTCAAACAGCAACATTACACACTAACTAAAGTTAAAAAAGTGAAATCATCAACCACCCCTTTAAAAAATCTTAGAAATGTTGCCTTGGCACTTAACCAAAACTGAAATAAAAATAAATTAAAGATAAATATAAATATTTCAAAGAAAATAAAAACACATGACAACATTAAAATGCAAACTATAAAAATATATAAAGCTATAAAATATAAAAATGAAAGCTAAGTCAAAATATTAATAAATATATGAATAAATAGTAAATAAATAATTATTATAAATAATACTACAGTACACTGTTAGAATACAGTGTAACAAATTAATTGAATTTGGAATGTATATTTATATGGCATTGTGTAGATTTCATTTTAATAAATGCTGTTTTAATTAACCAAACATCAAAGTGAGTTACACAAAATAGTCTTGTTTTATTTACCATGTTTGATGCCAATTATTGTGGTGTCCTGCGCCGCAGAAGCAGAATTCAGTAGGAAGCTCTGGATCTGGCTCATCACGGCACACTGGGTTTCCACAGAGAGGAAGCGCCAGACAGCGTGTGCCAATAATACCTGCTAGTCCAATTATGCAGAAGGTCCAGAAGTCTAGATAACAGCCTCCAGAACCCTGGCGCTCAGTCTGACAGCTTCCTGTTCCTGTTGTATGCAATTTTTATTTATTTCTGAGGGTCCATGTACACATTAATTAACAGTTCACCAAACAAAACTCGTCCATTAACATAAATAATGACCATCCAGAGCAACATGCTATAAACCCCCTCATCACCTGCAAAACCTGAAAAAAATGATAGTTTTAGCTTAATAAAGACTCACAAAGGTGATATTTTCAGCTTAAAAACGTTCTGTTTGTATACAGATGGTTAATTCCTCTCAGAACTGATGAAATGTTAGTTTTTTCATTTATTTCGGCATCAGTTTTGTTTCACAGAGGATAAAATATTAATCCTCTTAAGATGGAGCTTTGTAGTTGCAGAAACGCGTTGGCTTCTGTTGCATGTTAATGTTTCTGTTTGTCTCAGATATGTACTGTGGTTAAACGGTGACTTTTTACCATATAAAAGCCTGTTGAGAAATCAAATGCTCTTTGTTCTAAAGGACATTTGGACATCAAGTACAAACTGCAGCACAACAGAGACGCGGAGGTTTTCAGAGCCAGTGCGAGGAATCTGGCCAACGGGCAGCTCCACAGAGTGAGCATCCAGAGACTCACCGAGACGCTCAGTATTCAGGTACTGTGACGGATTTGAAGGACAATGAAAGTACAAAGTGGGATGGTGTTAAATAGGATATTCTGGTTGTTTTCAACAACATCTGTGGCGTGATGTTGACTTCCATTAGAAATCATCACCAAAACATTAAAACTTAAAGGATTAGTTCACTTCAGAATTAAAATGTCATGATTATTTACTCACGTCATACAAGATGTTTATGCTTTCTTTCTTCATTTGAAAAGAATTTAAGAATTTGATGATTTTTTTTCCATATAGTTGACTTCAGTGGGGACCAACAGATTGAAGGTCCAAATGTCAGTTTCAATGCAGCTTTAAAGAGCTCTACATGATTCCATCCGAAGAATAAGGGTATTATAAAGCGGAACAATCGGTCATTGGTCAAAAAAATGTTTATGCTTGCTTGATTACGTAATGCGTGTTTACAAAGCGCATCTCAGAGATGTTGGATGATTTTGAAGTTGGAGGAGAAAATGAGATGGAGTTTTCAGAGCAAGACGAGCATTTGTGGTTAAAAAGTATATAAATTTCTTTTTTCTTTTTTTTTGAAAATGACAGATCGTTTTGCTAGATATGACTCTTATTCCTCGTCTGGGATCATGTAGAGCTCTTTGAAATAAAGCTGCACTGAAACTGACATTTGGACCTTCAACCATAATCGTTATTTCTTTTCGAACCCTATAGATATATTTCAGTGAAGTCCACTATATGGAGAAAAATCCTGCTTCTTATTTATTAAATCCAGAATGTTTTTGATTAAAATTAAGATACCTCAAAAACCTTAATGAAGTGTTTAAAATCATTTCTTTTCGACTGAAGAAATAATCAAGAAAGAAATAAACATATTGGATGACATGGGAAATTTCATAAGCAAGAGCGGATGAGTAAATTATTGGCAGTATTTTCTGATTTCTAGAGTGATATAAAAAGATTTCTAATTACAAAGTAACGTTCCCACAGAGCAGTCAGTAAAAGTATATAAATTTATTTTCTTTTTCTTTAAGATCTCTAATATGTCAACTCTTTGAAACTGAAACTCAAATAAGAGTTTTAAATCTGGCTTTATTCAGTGTTCAGAGGGTGATTTATTGGCTATTCTGATTTCTAGAAATGTATGAGTTTTAAATCTGGCTTTAAGTGTTCATTTCTATTCTGGTGTATGCATATAACATTTCAGAGAACTAATATAAAACAATTGTCTTAAAGGTGCCCTAGAACTTTTTTTTAAAGATGTAATATAAGTCTAAGGTGTCCCCTGAATGTGTCTGTGAAGTTTCAGAAGTTTCAAAATACCCCATAGATTTTTTTAAATTCATTTTTTTTAACTGCCTATTTTGGGGCATCATTATAAATGAGCCGATTCAGGGCTGCTGGCCCTTTAATTGCTCGTGATCTCCGCCCACGGAGCTCGCGCTTGCCTTAAACAACATAAAAAAAGTTCACACAGCTAATATAACCCTCAAAATGGATCTTTACAAAGTGTTCTTCTAATCGCGTAAGTACAGTGTTTATTTGAATGTTTACATTTGGTTATGAATGAGTTTGAGGCTGGCTAACGGCTAATGCTACACTGTTGGAGAGATTTATAGAGAATGAAGTTGTTTATGAATTATACAGACTGCAAGTGTTTAAAAATGAAAACAGCGACGGCTCTTGTCTCAGTGAATACAGTAATAAACGATGGTAACTTTAACCACATTTAACAGTACATTAGCAACATGCTAACGAAACATTTAGAAAGACAATTTACAAATATCACTAAAAATATCATGTTATCATGAATCATGTCAGTTATTATTGCTCCATCTGCCATTTTTCGCTGTTGTTCTTGCTTGCTTACCTAGTCTGTTGATTCGGCTGTGCACAGATCCAGATGTTAATACTGGCTGGCATATGCAAATATTGGGGGCGTACACCCCAACTGTTACGTAACAGTCGGTGTTATGTTGAGATTCGCCTGTTCTTCGGAGGTCTTTTAAACAAATGAGATTTATATAAGGAGGAAACAATGGAGTTTGAGACTCACTGTATGTCATTTCCATGTACTGAACTCTTGTTATTCAACTATGCCAAGATAAATTCAATTTTTGAATCAAGGGCACCTTTAATGTACTGTTTGGGAAAGTATGGTGATATCTATTATTTAACATTTTGGTTACACTTTTATCACTATTAACTAGTTGCTTATTAGCATACATATTACAAGGATTTTGGCTGTTTATTAGTACTCATAAAGCACATTTTAATGCCTTATTCTGCATAACCATATTCTACATCCTTTAATCCTACCCAATACCTAAACTTAATAACCTTACTAACTATTAATAAGCAGTAATTAAGAGTTTATTGAGGCAAAAGTTGTAGTTAATAGTTAGTTAATAGTGAGAATTGGAAATTTTTACTCTATTCACATGTAGTGCTTTAAACTGCTATAGCAAAGAAATGTCTATAAATAAATTGATAATATCCCAGAATATTCCTTGAATCTCTTTCTGAAAGGCTACAAAATGCATCAATATATTGAACGGAACATCCTTGGCATATATATATAAAAAAGTAATGCATATATTCATGAATTTGAAATGGAGCATTTGATCACATGGAGGATTAGATTTCGAGTGTCCAGTAAAGCACTGCAGCTCTGATTCATGACACGCGCTGTTCAATAACGGTCAATGTGCTGCGGCGGTGCAGGTCGTGGTGGGAGCACTGCTCTGTCAATGGCCTCAGCAGTTAGTCTGAACCTTTGCAATAATCACACTTTGAATGCAAACACACGGCTGGACTGAAGCACATCCTCTGGTTTTGAACCAGCGAGCGTCCACTGTTTGACGGCGTGCAGTAAAGTTTTTTTATGGTTGCTTTGAAGAGCAGTTTTAATTGAAATGATTGCAGATGTACATGCCCTTGCTATGAACAGACATGATGCTCAATGCACAAACAATTTTAACTGTGGCTTGTTGTGTCTTTTGTAGGTCGATCAGCATGCAAAAGAAGATTTCAATCTAACATCAGACACCGAGTTCAACGCCATCAAATCTATTGTCATCGGAAAAGTGCACGGTGAGTAAAATCGCTGTCGACACTGTCATTCCCACGGCCACGGGAAACCTGGAATATTAGGGAATTTTAAAAATATGATTTTTAGGACTGGAAAAGCTTATAGTGAATATAAATTTCCGATTTATAATCTGCTTAAATAGTTGCATTTTGACTACATTGGACTTCTAGTTTGGAATTGATTCTGACTCAACAACATTATGAATTTAATTGCCTGCTCATATGGCAATGAAGCAAAAAATTGTAAATTGTGCATATTGTACAATTTTGGCCACGATTTGTCTGTCTGAGACAATTTTGTGAATCCTAAAAGATTCCTTGCATCCTAGGCCAAAGTCTGTAGTCTTTGATTGCTAGTTTGACATGTTCTCTAAAAGCCGATTAATGATCATTTCGATCAAACCAATTTGCCAATTTGAAATTCTGAAGTTTTGAGGCACAGTCCTACAGTGTGGCTTCTATAGAAACTTGTTTCCACCACAGAATAAAACTATTTAAAAGATAATTGCGAATTTGCAAGTTTAAATCTCGCAATTCTGACTTTATAACACACAATTGCAAGTTTTTATTCCTCAGTTCTGACTTTATATCACGCAATTGCAAGTTTTTATCTTGCAATTCTGACTTTATATCACTAAATTGCGAGTTTATATCCCACAATTCTGACTTTATAACATGCAATTGCGAGTTTATATCCCACATTTCTGACTTTATAACATGCAATTGCGAGTTTATATCCCACATTTCTGACTTTATATCACTAAATTGCGAGTATATCCCACAATTCTGACTTTATATCACTAAATTGCGAGTTTATATCCCACAATTCTGACTTTATAACATGCAATTGCGAGTTTATATCCCACATTTCTGACTTTATATCACTAAATTGCGAGTATATCCCACAATTCTGACTTTATATCACTAAATTGCGAGTTTATATTAGGGATGCACCGATACCATTTTTAAGGACTGAGTACGAGTACCGATACTTTTTTTCCAGTACTCGCCGATACCGATACCTATACATTTATTCATTTCTCTCTCTTTTTTTTTTTTTTTGGTGATGTTGCAGTTTTCCAAGCACAACACAGTGAGACTAATGAATGTAGGACAGCTTCTTTATTATTACTCTATCGAAAAAAAGTAATAATTTTTATGTGCTTGTCACAAACTTAAAGAACAAAAATTTCAGTGTCCAATAACCTTCAAAGGCCATAATTACCAATATATATATAATTGTTGTTCTATTAAAAGAAATTTACAAACAATACAACAGATACTATAGAGATACAAATTAAATAAACTTGTTTTTCAGATACAGTAGGTTTATTTGCCATGTATACATTTATTTAACATCTTTTGTTGTTTTATTAACATTAATGACAAATAGGCTACGGTCCCTTTAAGACCGAATCCATGGATACTGACACACATCCTGTTTTCACCCAAATGTTTACGTTGACTTAAGCCATAACCGACTGTATTTACGTTGAGATACTCCACACGATGGACATTTTGACCACTGTGTGTGCATTTGACCATTCAGGTGCGAGAAGAATTGATCGTGCGCTGTTTGAGAGAACTGGGATCGCGCAGAAGAAAGAGAGAGAGCGCGCTTCTGGTCTGTGTCATTCCGTCTATCCCGCCTTCACTAATCGATAACGAATTGCGATTGAAAGCATGGGTTGTCATCATTAATTTTGAAGTATTTCCACACCTCTGAGGCTGACATTGTTTCTGCTGCTGCCGCCGGTGTCTCTGTATACGGACAATTCTCTCAGTTACGTCACGTGAGGTATCGGTCTTTGGTATCGGGGGTATTTTTACGAGTACGAGTACAAGTACATGAGCTTGGCACCGGTGCATCCCTAGTTTATATCCCGCAATTCTGACTTTATAACACGCAATTGCGAGTTTATATCACGTAATTCTGGATGTAAACTCACAGTTGTGAGTAAAAAAGCAGAATTGTGATTATTTTTTTTTATACAGTGGCTGAAACAAGGCTTCATAGGCTTCTCCTACGACAACTATTAAATCAAAAACCAATAAGAGCACAGAACCTGACGACACAATTAGTGCAATAACAACAAACCACCTCTTGCTCCACACACATCATTTCTTTTTTTGTCTTTTCAAGACAAACCATGATCAAAATTAACACTAGAAATGTTTTTTGTTTGCTAGCCACCCAATCCCGCATGTACTGCAGCTCACAGTCACTGAACGTCTCACAGATTGATGATGTAAAACCCTGGACGAGTCTTCTTGGCCGCGTTTGTTTTTAACAAATCTTGACTGCCGTACAGTCTGACTGACATTAATGACAACTGAGATCCTACAGTGTGACATGACTTACAGCGGATATCATGTTCGTACAGTCTGACAAGCAACAGCCGTAAAGGACTATCATAAGTCGTACAGTGTGCACCCGGCTTCAAAATAAATGAGCAAAAACCAAAAGTCTTACATATATCCTATTCTGTAGGCAGTAATATTGTATTTTGAAAATCGCCACAATGTCTGTATTAAGGAGGAAATGTCTCTGGATTATAATCGAGTGCTGACCTCAACGACATGCAGATGGTCAGTTAAGTGGCCATTATATATTATTATATTCCTTTTAGAGGTTTTCTAGCCATCACGGATGCTGAAATGTCTGGAGGAAGCGGAAGCATCAGGAGTTTGTTTGTTCAGTCAGGCGAACTCTTCAGTCTGAAAGTGAATAGAGTACGCTTTGTCCTATTTACTTCAGATAAGACTAATATTGACTTTACATGTTATTATTGTCGTCTGTGGGGGACATGAAATAGGTCAGTTTGATTTTGTTTTATGTCTATAAATAGGACCTGAAGCACAGAACTTTCTAGTCATAAAACCCAAATAGATGAATAAAACATTCAGTTAATAAATAATACAGCAGACGTTTTAAATATAAGAAGCTTGCAGGCTGAATCTCATAAAGACATTTTGCATTAAAAAAAATCAAGTCTATTATTAGGAGCTTTTTATTAGGAGGATTTTTTTGCATCGTGACATTATTTTCAGGACACGTTAGCACAAATTGCTGCTAAATCCTCATTTCATTGCAAAATATTTAGCATTTTAATATTTTTATTTGAATAACTGTAATATGAAAAAGACATGATTTAAATCATAAAGTACAGTTGTATGTAAACTGCATTGTAGTATTTGTTATACTGCTTTTATTTTTTGCTGACTTTAATAAAACATTTTGTTCAGTATGAGTTTTATAACTGCATGACATGAATCCTAAAAATAGACTTAATTTTCTTTTCTTTTTTTAGCACAATTATAATTCCTTATTTTATGGTGACTTTTGGAAATAATCTTTTGATAACATTTACTGGCAGGGTTTACAGATAGAAAGAAAATAAAGAGCTTTTTATGATCTTATGATCTCTTATGATCAGTGAGGTCGGATGCGTTTAGAGTGTTTTATTCTGTATCTCCCCCAACAGTCATTTCTAGTTACCTAGAGATGCTCATGAGCCAAATTAGGTTGGTTCAATCTCGTTGTGAAGTCGTTCAGGTCGAGGTTGGCGGCGCTTTATGGAGGGAAACATTCTCATGTGGCAGCCTGTGCATTTATACGACCTTTCATAAGAACATGTGACATGAAACGCATTTGCTGTAACCCTTCAGATAGTGTGTCACTGACAGTGGGCTGTGTGACATTTCCAGTAAACACTATCGATCACAGCCAGAAATCGACTTGTAATGAATACTAAATCAAATGTGAAACCTGCATTGAGCTCCTGAAGATTAATATTTGACCAGTACAGGCCCATTCAGAGCTGAAATGATGTCAAGCTGATGTTCTTGAGATGTTCAAATCGTGCTGGAGAACATGATCTCCTGTCTGGTCTGGTCAAAAGAGAGACATACCAAATACTAAGACATACTCAATATTCATTTTTCAATTTTTCAGTGTAAAGTCTTACATAAGAAATAATAGTCAGAAAAATCATTTTTTTAATGTAAGATCACTCTAAATTGTAATGTAGACATACATTTTCTGTAAAGCTGCTTTGAAACAATATGTATTGTGAAAGTTTATTGGACCTTTAAATATAAAAAAGTGTTTTTTGTTAAGTATCTTATTTAATGCATCAGGCTTTTATGACTCATATAATATGATATAGTGAGAACATGGAGGAAATATTATATTATTATAATATTGTATAATAAATATTATATAATATTATAAATATTAGGAAATATTGTTTATTGAGAGGCCAAAACTGAGCAAAAATATGCAATTTGGTGCAGTTGCTGATATTTATATGGCCAAAAGTAACATTCTGATCATGTGAATCAATTAGATCTTTGTAACGGAGTACTAAAATGCTTATAAATATAATTTATCACTCTATATCTCACAATAATATGTTTTAGTAAGATTGTTCAAAGCTTAGTTTTATGATCAAAGTTTCAAAACACATAATGCAATGCAATACAATGATGATTGAGAGATGAACAAATAACCCTTCCTCAAAATCCTAATGGATTATATTTGATACTCATATTTTAAAATGATTTGTATTTAAAAAAAAAAAAAAAAAAAATATGTATGCATAATCAGGTCAACATAAGTTACTTCACTCCAGTAAGTGTTTATTTTGAAATATTACTTACAATATGAAAGTTATTCCTATTAATTTATAAAAATCAGTCAAGATTTCACAGGAAAAACACACATGAACCTGAAGGTGGACATTTATACAATTACACTAAAAGGCTTTTACTTGCTAAAAAATATCAAATATGATACAGTAGGCTTTATAGGGTTAACATTTCACTCAAATTGCGATGCTGATAATATCATTTGTAATGAAAAATGTTGCATAGAATTAGAAAATCGAGCAAACAGCAGACCTAAAATCATGATGTTGAACAAAAAAAAAGGATCAAGGACATGTTTATTGGTCAAATACGTCAAGTATTTTTTTCTTCCCATGGACCATTGAGTCGCCTTTTGCTCAATATCTGAATAAAAGGACTTTCATCAGGCTTGATGTGTTCAGTTCTCTGCCGTTGCTGCGGAATGGAATGCAACATGCGGTTTTCGCTCGAGATGTCCTGCACAAAAGCTAAATCGCATTGTTTTGTGTTGAGTTGTTGCTCTTCATGTTGCTAGTGTACGCTTGAAGTGAGACTCGTATCTAGTTGCAGAGGGTGTGAGAAAACATGCTGTGAAGAATACTGTTGCTCAGTGGTTGCTCTTTCTAAGCTTAATGGAGTTCACAAGTTATGTATTGATTAAGTTTGTTTCAGATGTTTCTCCTGAATATCCTTAGAAGAAATAAAATAGACATGAATTGATAGCTGACATATAGTCTATAAACTGAACGTGGAAGCAGCGCAGATCATTTGGTCCTGGAAGAATTTAAGGAAAAATGACTCATGAGTTCATTATGAGATTTCTGACTTTTGATTGCAGATTTCATCTGAAGCTCTAGAGGAGACACATGAGAGATTGTTGGTGTCTTTTTGACAGTAGAAACACCTAAGAACCAGAAAACATAACCAAACATTTCCATTAGATCTCCATTTACCCAGGAAACAGGGAACCTTCTCAGAACTTTGGCAGAGTTCTCTCAATCCAGTTACTTCATTAGAATGTTTGTTCAAATTTATCTGGTCTTTAATAATGTTCTCAAAACATTTATACATTGTTAATGGAACGTTTTTTTCTGAAACATTTTAGTTAGACGTTTAAATGTTACAACTTGTTTCGGAATGTTCAGAGAACATTCAAAAGTAACATTCCCAAAGTGTTCGCAGAATGATGAAATGAAAGGTTTCCTTAACAATGAATCAAGAATAGAACATTTTTGAAACATTTAAAAAAAATTATATTTTGAACATTCAGAGAACACTTGATAGGAACATTACCAAAACAGTCTTAGAACATATTTTTGTTAGCTGGGTAATTGCTATCTGAGAGAAGCAATTAGGATATTTTTTAGATCTTTTACTTTATATTATAGTATCTTGGTAAATCTGAGTCCAATCTGAGATATTTTGATCTCTTCTGAAACTCTAGAGGAGGCATATGTTAGATCATCGGGGTCTTTTTCTCAAGAGAAACATCTGAGAAGCAGAGAACTTAACCAAACATTTCCAATAGATCTCCATTTACCCAGCAAACAGGGAATGTTCTCAGAACTTTGGCTAACGTTTTGGCAAAGTTCTCAAAGTTATGAAAAAACATTCTTCCGGTAACATCATTAAAATGTTTCTTCAAAGTTATTTGGTCTTTAATAATGTTCTCAAATCTTTAGCACAAAAAAACATTTATACATTGTTCATGGAACATTTTTCTGAAACATTTTAGTTGGACGTTTAAATGTTACAGTTTGTTTCGGAATGTTCAGAGAACATTCATAAGTAACATTCTCAAAGTGTTCGCAGAATGATGAAATGGAATGTTTCCTTAGCAATAATCAAGAATAGAATGTTTTTGAAACATTTAAAAAATTTATATTTTGAATGTTCAATTGGGATATTTTATTGTATATTATAGTATTTTGGTAAATCTGAGTCCAGTCTGAGATATTTAGATCTCTTCTGAAACTCTAAAGAAGACACGTGCGAGATCATTGGGGTCTTTTTCTCAAGAGCAACATCTGAAAAGCAGCAACTTAATCAAACATTTCCATTAGATCTCAATTTAAGTGCTATCCGAGAGAAGCAAGTGAGATATTTCTGAGATCTGTGACTTTATATTGGAGACTTTGGTAACTTGGGTATTTGGAGATGTTTAGATCTCTTCTGAACTCTAGAGGAGACACGTGTGAGATAATTGGGGTCTTTTTCCCAGGAGAAGCAGAAAAGCTTCCATTTGTCTCCTCATTACTGTCTTGGAGAATATATTATTGAGATCTGATTGAATGCTCAGATGTGTGCCTCCTTCTTTGCAGAATCTGGTGAAGTGGATCCAGAGATTGGCCGTCTGAATGCTCTGGGCTTCACTGGCTGTCTGTCTGTGGTCCAATTTAACTCCATCTCTCCACTGAAAGCAGCCCTGCTGTATCCAGACACGAGTCCTGTCATAGTCACCGGACCGCTGACAGAATCCAGCTGTGGTTCATCCTTACCATCAAACCCCTACGCAGCTGAGACGACTCATTCTCTCACAGGTAAAGCCATCCACTTCCTTCACTAGTTTGAAAACAGCCCTGTTTGCACTAGTTATAGAGCATAACAAGTCAGAAGTAAAAATCCCATTCATTTTCACTGTAGGGGAATTGATTTTTAACTATACCTTAAAGACCTACTGTACGCTACGAGGTTATAAATCAATGGTATATGCGTTAGTTGAAGCAATTATTTCAATATATTTTTTAAACAATCATGTTCAGCAACTGAATTCCTGATGGAAAAACTACATTACCCATGATTCTGTAGAGAATCCCTTGAAGCACTGCGAATGACATAATCACTCACAAATTACTGGGTACTAATACACTCAATTGTTTTATTGGTCAAGCCAATTAATCACCTGATATCTCGCCATTTTTAAATCAACATCGACCTCATTTTGATTGTCGTTGTATGCACAGACTCCTAAATAATTTTTGATTATAGAATTTAGTTTTGTAATATGAGATATTAGCAAAATAGCAAAATAATTTTGTGTTTTTAATTACAATTGTCTTTAGGAACCTGTACTAATGCTGAAAGGTCAATAAAACAATCAATAAAACTCCAAAATTTAGCATTAGTATAAATTTCTGTCAGTTTTGTCTTTCAGCTCAAGTACTTATACTAGAAGAGCAACAGTCTGAGTCTAGGTTAGTTAAACTGTTGACATGTTTACATCGAGCTGCTTGAGTACACTTTTGAGGTACAAGACTCTCTGGCATCTATATCTTCCTCAGACTTTGTTTTCCAAACTTCTCCTTAGTTTGTTCAGTCTTTCTGCCCATATTCCTCCTGAAAGTTGAATTTCAGCAAACTTTGGTCGCTGGCTCACTGAATCCATCCGCAGTGCTAATTAAATTAGAGCAATAATGATCGTAATGGCTGATCACTGTATTAATCTGCGTGAGAAAGACCTTCATTTGCATAATCATTTCTCGATTGCCTCAGCGTTGGTGCTGCATCGCTCCTTCATCGAGCAGCAGCGTATTCAATGAGCCGCGACCTGCGAGTGATAAGCGCTTCAGTCCTGCTGATGATCTGTCTGTCTTTCTGTCTGTCTCTCTTCCTCTGCTGTAGATCATGTGGGTACAGTAGGTGCGGGTGAGCCGATAGTCAATGCTATCAACAGCGACTCGGCTTTGATCGGAGGTAAATGGATGTTATGATTTAGAGAATTACTCCATTCCTCATCTTTTCTCATTTCATTCCTTATTATTTTGCTGCTTTTTGCTCATATGTCTTGCTCTAGGAACAATTCTCCCAAAACCTCATTTACTTGTCCCAAACCCCTTTGACTTTATTTAATTTGTGGAAGACGAAGGGGGAAGTTTACCTGCTATTTTCTGTTCAGTGAAACTGTTGAGCTCCAAAAAGGACAAAAGTGCAGCATAAAAGTACAGTAGTGGGCAAAAGTGATGTCTTATAGGAAAATTGACATTTATACCCTTCGTTCAAATGTTATTTAAAATTAGTTAAAGATTTTGTAAGCATATTGTGTAGTTGTGCTTGAAGTCAATTGTTAATTGCGACTTTTTAGTCAGAATTGCGAGTTATACATTCAGAAATTTGTGATATAATGTCAGAATTGCAAGATATAAAGTCAGAATTGTGAGTTAAAAAGTCAGAATTGCATGATATAAATTCAGAATTGTGAGATATAAAGTCAGAATTGCAAGTTATAAAGTCAGAATTTTGAGATATAAAGTCAGAATTGTGAGTTAAAAAGTCAGAATTGCGAGTTATAAAGTCAGAATTGCGAGTTATAAAGTCAGAATTGCAAGATATAAAGTCAGAATTGTGAGTTAAAAAGTCAGAAATGCGAGTTATAAAGTCAGAATTTTGAGATATAAAGTCAGAATTGCAAGTTATAAAGTCAGAATTGCAAGTTATAAAGTCAGAATTTTGAGATATAAAGTCAGAATTGCGAGATATAAGTCAGAATTGTGAGTTAAAAAGTCAGAATTGCAAGTTATAAAGTCAGAATCGCGTGATATAAAGTCAGAATTGCAAGTTATAAAGTCAGAATTACCAGTTATAAAGTCAGAATTTTGAGATATAAAGTCAGAATTGCGAGATATAAAGTCAGAATTGTGAGTTAAAAAGTCAGAATTGCAAGTTATAAAGTCAGAATCGCGAGATATAAAGTCAGAATTGCGTGATATAAAGTCAGAATTGCAAGTTATAAATTCAGAATTTTGAGATATAAAGTCAGAATTGCGAGTTAAAAAGTCAGAATTGCAAGTTATAAAGTCAGAATCGCGAGATATAAAGTCAGAATTGCGTGATATAAAGTCAGAATTGCAAGTTATAAAGTCAGAATTTTGAGATATAAAGTCAGAATTGTGAGTTAAAAAGTCAGAATTGCAAGTTATAAAGTCAGAATCACGAGATATAAAGTCAGAATTGCGAGTTAAAAAGTCAGAATTGCAAGTTATAAAGTCAGAATCACGAGATATAAAGTCAGAATTGCGTGATATAAAGTCAGAATTGCAAGTTATAAATTCAGAATTGTGAGTTAAAAAGTCAGAATTGTGAGATATAAAGTCAGAATTGCAAGATATAAAGTCAGAATTGTGAGATATAAAGTCAGAATTGCGAGTTATAAAGTCAGAATTGCAAGATATAAAGTCAGAATTGTGAGTTATAAAGTCAGAATTGTGAGATATAAAGTCAGAATTGCAAGTTATAAAGTCAGAATTGCAAGTTATAAAGTCAGAATTGCAAGATATAAAGTCAGAATTGTGAGATATAAAGTCAGAATTGCGAGTTATAAAGTCAGAATTGCGAGTTATAAAGTCAGAATTTTGAGATTTAAAGTCAGAATTGCAAGTTATAAAGTCAGAATTGCGAGTTAAAAAGTCGCAATTACCTTTTTTTCATTTCATGACGGAAACAAGCTTACATACTTTTGACCACTACTGTACACTGTAAAAGAGTCAAAGTTCATCACAAGTAGCTTTTCCACAAGTTGAGATAAATATTAATGTATAGAATGGGCACACACGTGCAAAATACAAAACATCAACATGGTAACATACATGACACTAAAATAATAAATATAAACATTTATTTATCAACATAAGATGTAAAAAAAAACGTAATGTACATAAGTGATAACAAAAAACTTTTAATGTCAATGTAAAATATAAGATGACTTCCAAAAACTGTGAATTTAACTGTATTTTGATGTAAAATTACATGAAATGCATGTTAGATTTTTTCACTGTATACAGAAAGGAAACATGCTGTTAACCAATTAGCAGGTTTTCACCATAGCATTTTTACAGTCTTTTACTGTAAAAAATGATTTTTTTTTTTTCTTCTGGAGTCATATGAAGCTTTCTGTAAGAAACAGACCCAAGTTTAATAAGTTGCACTGTTTGCTGTCACTGTATGAAGAAGAGCAGCATCAGCATTGTGCAAAACATCTCCTTTTGCGCTCAACGGGAAGAAAGAAAGTCATCCGGTACAGTTTTGGAATTACATCTCTGTCCGAGTCAGTAAATGATGGCAGAATTTACATTTTGTGTGCTAAAACTTGCACTGAATGACAAAGACTTTGGATTATTTGTCATGCAAAGAGAAGTGGGAAGCTCAGCCACGATGTGCATTTAAAAGACTCTATAAAACTAATCAGAAAACCTCTAACCCAGCAGCGGCCCTCAGTAATGACTGATTAACAGCTGCGTTCACATTGACTGAATATAAAGACTTCTCCAAAGTTATCGGTAAATAGAATGAAATTAACAAAGGCCCCCAAAACTAATTAAACATTTAAAGAAATTATTTGCTGATTAAGGGGCTTCTGCTACCATCCAGAATGCACTTTGTCCTTTTCACAGCCACCGTAATGTGGCATTAAATTGAGTTGAGATTTATTTTGGTGCCTCAATTAGACATTTCTTTTACCCTTTATAATTAAATGCGCCATGCTTAACCGGCCACAAAGGAGAGAAACATTTTAGAGGCGTTTCACTCTGACAGCGAGTAGAATTGAGACGAAGAAGCATTCACCACACGTCTCGTGGTGTAACGAGACCATCAGAGCGCCAGGCGCAAGGGTTTTTTGCCAACTTTCTCACCCTTATTGATAGTCTGTATTTAACAGCTCCAGAAACATCGCTAATGGCATCTAAATTACGATTGATTGTGACATGACAGCGGCGTGAGGTCTGCCCTTCAGAAGCGCCTCTGACTGTCCTCAGCTGCGGTTTAAACAGTTTGTCACTAAAAGCCATCCGCCACTAAATGACCAATTTATGTGATTACTTTTGAATGCTTTATGGTGATTAGTCAATTAAACCTCATTAAGTTACATTTGGTATCTTTTTTATATGCAGTAGTTATCTGAAGATATAGAATTATTACTATAAAACAAATGTATGGAATTCCTTCAGTTTTCATTACAAATGACAGTGTATATATATTTTATATTCATTACATTTATATTAATTCATAATGTATTTACCTTTTTATATTTATATTAATATGAATAAATATAATCAATATTAATATAAACATATTTATATTAATTCATTCATATTTTGATATTATTTACATACATTTCCCAAATTCTTTTTTTTGTTGTTGCAGTAATTACATCCAATTTTGATTTATCATCACAAATATGGATTTTCTTTCAGTTTTCATTATGAATTATAATTTGTATTTGTTCATTTATATGTATTTTATTTATAAATTATATGTATCGATTTAATGAATACATATTAGTTAAATGTATATTCATTAATTTAACTAATTAAATGCATGTTAATTTATAATACATTCATATTGTATATTAATTCATTTGTATTTGTATATTATTTAATTTAATTTCCATGTATATTGGTATATTGTTTTATTGTTTCCAATATTAAATTTTTTTGCAGTAGTTATCCAAAGTTGAATTATCACCATAAAACAAAGACATGAAATTCCCTCAGTTTTCATTACAAATTATATTGTTTTATATTCATTACATTTAAATTAATTTATAATATTTTTGCCGATACATATTTATATTAATATTAATTCATATAAGCAATATTAAATAATATTAAATAATATACACATATTTATATTAATTAATTCATATTTTTATATTATTTATATACATTTCCCTAAATCTTTTTTTGCAATAATTACATCCAATTTTGATTTATCATCAAAAACCATAGATATGGAATTCTTTCAGTTTTCATTATGAATTATAATTTTTATTTGTTAATTTATATTTTATTAATTATATGTGTTAAATATTTAATCAATACATGTTAGTTAAATATATATATATATATATTAATTTAATTAATTTATATGAATTAAATGTATATTAATTTGTAATATATTTATTTTGTATATTAATTAATTTGTATTTTATATTATTTATATTAATTTTCCCAATCTTTTTTGCAGTGTTGAATTATCATCATAGATATGGAATTCCTTCATTGTTCTTCGTAATAATGAAATGTACATAAATGTATTGCATATTTTATTAGTATTAATATAATGAATATTAAATAATATGCATTTATTTTTATTCATTTGTATTTTTATTTACAGTAGTTTTATTTATATTACTCCCCCTAATAAAGTTTTTTTATTTTTCATTTTCAAAAGTTAGTCAACCATGTGAAAACAGTGTGACATCACACATTTTGCATTATTTCACTATCCAAAGATAATGAGTCATGAAGTCCAGAGGTTCCTCACTGTTTTGCGTGTCACTGTGCTGTTTTTCAGGTGTCATTGCCGTCGTGATATTTGTGAGTCTCGCCGCGCTGGCTGTGATGGCGCGATTCCTGTACCGGCGGAAAGAAACGTTTCAGACCCAAGAGCCCAAAGCGGGAAAAACAGACGACAGTCCCGAAACGCCCTTTAACACGGATCCAAACTCACAGAGCATTATCAGTGACAACCAAAAAGAATATTTCATATGACGCTCTTTCACCTCGTATCGGACTAATCCAGTTAAACCAATGGACTGAAATGCCTTGTCGAGTCTAGAGACATTAACATTCACGGTGCATTATGGGAAACCGTCCGAGAGACTGTCAGCCGACAAGGCAGCTGAAAAGGAGCGACGTGTCCCTCCGTTTATGCCCTTTTTGTACATAAAACATTTATTGTCCAGAGATTTGGCACAATAGTACGGTTTCTAAGGTGTGTATAATGACATTCATTGGTTGTAAATATTCTTTTGAAATGAAACTTTGTAACGTCACCTCCTCCTTCTGCCTTTGAACGGATCAGTGCTCAGTATTACATTTAACGGAGTCAAAGAAGCGATCGTTGTGTAACTAAATCGAAATAAATGTGAGTTGGCGAGTGTGATGTTGTTGTGAATACATGCGTTCGTGCAAAAGACTTGAGATTTTGCGGAAACGCACAAGGCTGTATACTCCGTATTTATCACTCTTGCAGTTTTCCCGTGCTTTTTCTCAATGATTTGCCATTTGGAACAAAAAATACATCCTATGACAGTTGTTTATTGTGGACAAAGTGTGTCTCTGGTCCTTGAGTCTTTTTTTTGTCTCTTAATAAGCTACACATTTATTCATGTATTTCTATTGAATTTCATGCCACAAGAAAAAAATGTAAAGGGGTCCTACTACGCTTTTTTAACACATTCATCTTTCTTTAGTGTGTGATGTTGCTGTTTTAAAGCACAAACACGCTCCAGCAGGAGTTATTCTCTATATCTGTTTCTGAACTCCCTGAAACGCCTCCATTGTAGTCTTGAGTTTTCTTCCGGGAACAAACACGTCACAATATTCCTCATTTAAATAATTCCCGCCCAAAATATACACAAATTAAAGGGGCGTGGCCTGGTTGAGTTAGTAAGTAGTGTGTCGAAACTATAGACTGTATAAAACAATGGACATGGTGTCCATGATGTAGGTTCTGAAGAGCATTTTTGAAGCCCAAAAGTGGGCGGAGCCAGACGTTGCCATCTTGGCAGCATGTCACCACGTCACTCCTGGATGACCAAAAATGGGCAAAGAGGCGGGACGTGGGTGGAGCTGTGGTGCCTGGTTGCTGAAACCATGCCCGCCTAGCTCGATGTGATCAAGTTAGCTCAGGCTAAGCAGCTATATATCTATCTATCTTAGATACTATCTAAAATATAAATAATGATAAGAAATTGTACTGTACATCATTTCAAAGTTCTAAGGGGTTACTGTTTGTTTTATGACACTCCAGCAACAGTAATATTGTAATTTGTGTCGGGCGTGCAAATGACAACACACAAAATCAAAACGCGACTTCATACCTTTGTAATGAAATGGCGATCGCGTGATGGATTCAGTCCGTCGCACTTGGGTAAAATGTCCATGAGCGTCCATTGAAAAACATCCAACAGCACTTTTTGTCCATATTGTCCATTTTTTGTGTCATATTTCTTCTGAACAATCTGCTCTCCATCATTGTTCTTCAAAAAATGATGCCATCTGAGCACCGTTTATGTTGTGAAACTGTATACAATCGTATACATTGGACTCTCACAAACAAATGAGCCATCGTCCAAATTATATTTTTCAAAACTGCGCAGCAGTTTTAGTTATAATATCCAAGCAGTGCTGTTGGATTTTGTGGTGTCTTGAGAGACATATTCTCCAGCCATTGTCATTGTAAATCTGACAGACAAAACTTTTATCCAATGCCAAGACGATTCAACAACAATGCCCAGTTCAGTGGCTGGAATTAGCTGAGGTGACGTGACGGCTAACAGACAGCAGACAAACGGCTAGTAGTGACAGCAGCGGGAATCCACCTGTCACTCAAGTGGCCACACCCTTAATTATGCAGAACTTTAAGGCTTAATATAATTTAAATGGATAAGTTATTAAAAAAAATCACCCCCTCACAGTTGTCATGAAGGACAAAATTAGCTATATAGACCAAACCACTTTTTGTACCAGGCTGTAAACATATTATTTTCTGCCGTAAAGTTGGGCATTTTAACATGGGGGGTCTATGGGATTGACTCTAGCGGCCAGATGAATTGCAGTTTAAGTCACTTCCGTGTTGGATTCAAGAGAGAGACCGGAAGGTTGCTGCTTGGATGAAACTCACAGTAAAGGTAAGGGGCATGGCATTTCCCGAGCACGCTCGAAGCAGTTGACCAATCACAACACACTGGTCCTGTCAACTCCTAAATTAATCTGCAACAGTCAGGTGGTACAGCCGTCATGTGGTACAATTCGGAGCCTCTCAGAAAATTATGAGTTTACAAGTTGTAATTATAAGCTCTACGAGAATGTGAACGCTTTTTACTAGTTGGAATATTGTAATTATGGTAATTACATGGCGTGAGTGCACCTTTCAACTAAACAGAGCGTTACTGACAGACTGGGAAGAGAGGAGCTGCAACAATGGAGAATATGGAGGAAATAATGAACATTGCATGAAGCATGAAAACGTGTTCTAGTAGAGCTCAAAAACAAAATTAAGACTTTGAAAAAGGGCATAATAGATCACCTTTAACACAGGAAAGTATAAAGAATGTAAACAGTGCATTTTGATTTCATGCATCTCCAAAAGACCAAGACGAAGTCTCCAAGGTTTTCTGCTTTCTGTGATGTTTTCGGTCAAAAGTAAATGACGTTAAATCATGTTGTCAAATACTTCAGCAGCACATGAGCCACAGGATCATTCGTGAACAAAGCGTTGCTGACAGCCTCATGTGAAACACAAAACACTGAAAGGTTCCCGCACGCTTTCTGACTTGCACTCGACGCAGCTGGATTTTGAAACGCTAATGCCTTTGATGTGATTTGAAAGAAATGATGTATAATAGCAGGCTGTAAAACTGAGCGACACTGACAGAGAAAAACACAGATTATGACTAAGTTACTGTTGTGATATGATTGGAGAAAAAAATCACATTCAAAAAAAATCTTCAATCTCAAAGTCAACTATGTGGTCAAGGCCTCACAAAATCTGATCACACTTTACAATAAGGTCTCATTTGATAACATTAGTTAATGCATTACCTAACATGAACTAACAATGAGCAATATATTTTAAAAGCATTTATTAATCTTTGTTAATGATAGACGGATATATATTGTCTGATTCATTTATTCCATAGGGATATTTCATGATAATAGGTGGTTAACTAAGTTAAAGTGAGTGGTATTTGTCTGATCATGTGACCCTGACATAATGCCAGCGACCCATTAGATGTAAAATAAAGTAAGATTTTCTAGACCACTGATATGACTGGATTCTTCATCACATGTTTGTTAGATAGATAGATAGATAGATAGATAGATAGATAGATAGATAGATAGATAGATAGATAGATAGATAGATAGATAGATAGATAGATAGAGTTCAGTGTTCTGCAGTGACCCTCGTGTGCTTTAGTGAGTCTCTGTTTCTGCTCACTTCTCATCATCTATTCTTCAGGTGAGGCTCGTCTTCATGAAGTCCTCGTATGTTCTTCCCCTGAGTCTCACCGTCACGTTACAGTCACAGCGTTTAGCCATCTGCTCTGAGTAGAAAAGTAGATAGAGCAGAAACACAGAGGCCACACACACACACACACACACACACACACACACACACAAGTCTTTCAGGAAAGGTGACCCTCAGCTCACAGCTGAAATATGACATCTGAAAATAAAAGATCTGATCAGTTTTAGTATCATAAAAGTAAACAAAAGCAGCTCAGCAGATGTGCGTCTCTACAGCATGACAAGCTGTGACTGTGTTAGTGTGTTTGGTTATGGATTATTCATAATTTTTTTGTGCTGAGCAAGACATTTAGAATCTTCTTTTCTTTGGCTAGAAAAGTTTTTATCCTTTATGAACATATAGATTTTTTTTTCTGAGCACATTAGCTAATGTCTGTCTTATATCTATCTATCTCATTCTGCTCTGGGTCAGTTAATTTAAATCTACACTCAAAGTCCCTGGAAAACTGTATATATAAATAGACAGGCTGTATACATTAAATCTGCTCAGACATTTCCTGTCCCGACATCATCACGTATTTTCAATCAAACTCACATCAGTAATTATCGTCTCAATAGTTACAGCTCTTTCGTACTTCAGTTAATTCCCATATATTTGTGTGAGTGTGTGTTTCACAGGTGCACCGTATGGAAAAAGAGTCAGGATTGTATTATGCCACACTCGTTCAGTGTGTTCAGTGATGGACTGTTTGCACTCACTCCTGAAACACACTCTGTGTCAGGTGTCAGGTGTCAGCGTGCAGTCGCCCAGGCAAATATAAAATAATATTTGTTGACAGATTTTAAATGTTGCTTTACAGGTGCTCAAAAACACATTTAAATGGGCTTCAAGGAAAGTTCACATTCAAAACAAGTTGAACTCTGTGCACTGCATCTGTGATATGCTGTTGATCGCTATGCAAAATAACACATCTCTCAGCCTGTAAAAATATGAAAAAATGGTTTGCACTAATGCATTTTCAGTGGAAATCTAAGAGGGTTTATGTTTGTGTTAAAGCACTCATATTGATTCTTCTGTATACAAATATGTGTAGTTTGAGCTGTAAAGTGTCTTAATTATCATTTTCGAGAAGGCTCTTCTTTTCTAGGTGGATGAAAGTTTGGTTTTGAGATTGAGTTTCTAGTTTCCATGTAAACTGTCCATTTCTCTCATGCAAAAGTTACATGAGTTTACATGAGCATGAGTTCAGGTCAATACGTGATTTAATCACAGTACTCTCATATTAACAGACATAATGTTTTGTTGTTATACTTTTGAAACAGTCTGTTTTGACTACATTTTGCTCAATATGGGCTTTATAATGATCAATAGCAATACTGATATTTCATAAAAAGAAGTGGTTGATAGTCCATATAATGCTTATACACAAAGGATTAATCTTCTGATATACTGGTCTATCACTATTTATAATGTTTATCCCCATGAAACACCTTCCCCTATACACTTCCACTGAAATCACTTTGTTACTGTTAATTAAGCTTTTGTTTGTTTTTACATATATTTTTATATATATATATATATATATATATCATTATGACCACCTTCCTAATATTGTGTTGGTCCCCTTTTGCTGCCAAAACAGCCCTGACCCGTCGAGGCATGGACTCCTCTAGACCCCTGAAGGTGTGCTGTGGTATCTGGACCAAGACGTTAGCAGCAGATCCTTTAAGTCCTGTAAGTCGCGAGGTGGAGCCTCCATGGATCGGACTTGTTTGTTCAGCACATCCCACAGATGCTCAATTGGATTGAGATCTGGGGAATTTGGAGGCCAAATCAACACCTCAAACTCGTTGTTGTGCTCCTCTAACCATTCCTGAATCATTTTCACTTTGTGGTGGGACACATTATCCTGCTGAAAGAGGCCACAGCCACCAGGGAATACCGTTTCCATGAAAGGGTGTACATGGACTGCAACAATGCTTAGGTAGGTGGTACGTGTCAAAGGACCCAAGGTTTCCCAGCAGAACATTGCCCAAAGAATCACACTGCCTCCCCACATGCATCAATGTCATGTCGCCGGTTCACCACTGTTTCTTCCTTGGAGCACTTTTGATAGATACTGACCACTGCAGACCGGGAACACCCCACAAGAGCTGCAGTTTTGGAGATGCTCTGATCCAGTCACAATTTGGCCCTTGTCAAACTCACTCAAATCCTTACGCTTGGCCATTTTTCCTGCTCCTGTTCACTTGCTGCCTAATATATCCCACCCACTAACAGGTGTCGTGATGAAGAGATATAATCAGTGATATTCACTTCACCTCTCAGTGCTCATAATGTTATGCCCGATTGGTGTATATATATATATATACAGTAAATATACCAAATGGACAGAGGGAATATTTTATTATTTAATATATATAAATAGCCTTTCATGTCTGCCATATTTCTTTAAAAAGTACAATTTTTAAAGATCAGTTAAAGAAAGTGGCTAATTTAAGTTTGCAATGGTTTAAGTCTTTCATTTCTCAAGGTAGAGTGAAAATGTTTCTGCACTAAACTATGAACCTGCTCGAATCAATATGACAAACTTTAATAGACTCATGAACAGCAGGAGGAACCTTTTAAAATGCAAAGCAGCGTGCTCCAATTTACCTCCTCAATATTTTGCTCATAATCAAGTGTATCAGCAATTAAATGCACACATTATCATGACCTTGGCATGGCGGATGATAAGACACGCAGATCGGAAGGATACGTAAGCCGCAGGTTTATTTCATCGCAGTGACCGAGGCCTGATTACTCGCACGGGCGTCTCCATTACCCTGCTTGTCACAGGTTTTAAGGCATCTAATCAGGCTGCATGTTTTATTCAAATTTCCCACTGATGTGTTGCTCTACACTTAATTTGCCCTGATGATGGCGATAATGATGCTCGGCTCAAATGAAAACGGTTTCACGGCAACACAGACACAAAATCGTTATGGAAGTTGATCCTGCAGAAGATCCAAAGGTCATCCAAACACCACATGTAATTAACATACAACTTGTGTATGTTAATTATACATAATACATTTCTGATATCATTTGACCTTACACTCTAAAAAATGCTGGGTTAAAAACAACCCAAGTTGGGTTGAAAATGGACAAACCCAGTGATTTGGTTGTTTTAACCCTGCGATTGGGTTAAATGTTTGTCCAACCTGCTGGGTAGTTTTATTTAACTCAACTATTGTTTAAAAATGACAGTATTACTTGCTTAAAATGAACCCAAAGTATGTTGGAAATTAACATTTATTAATAAGTTTAATGAATAATAATTAAACAATAAACTTTTATTAAATTCCTTATTAATAAATGTTCACCTTTTGATTATTGTTGTTGCCTCTAATAATTATGTGTCTGATTTTTAATTTCCAACCTATTTTGGGTTCATTTAATCCAGCCATATAGTCAAAAACAATAAACAATTGTTGGGTTAAATAAAACTGCCCAGCACATTGGGCAAACATTTAACCCATCGCTGGGATAAAACAACCAACTTGGGTTGTTTTTAACCCAGCATTTGTAGCATGTTTCTAAGTGAAACAACATAAAAACAGGATTACACAGAAATATTGGGTGAAATTCCAATATTCCATATTTATTTCATATTAAAGGTGCCCTCGAATGAAAAATTGAATTTACCTCGGCATAGTTGAATAACAAGAGTTCAGTACATGGAAATGACATACAGTGAGTCTCAAACTCCATTGTTTCCTCCTTCTTATATAAATCTCATTTGTTTAAAAGACTTCCGAAGAACAGGCGAATCTCAACATAACACCGACTGTTACGGAACAGTCGGGGAGTATGCCCCCAATATTTGCATATGCCAGCCCATGTTCCCAACATTATGAAAAGCATTAGACAAGGGCAGCCAGCATTAACGTCTGGATCTGCACAGCTGAATCATCAGACTAGGTAAGCAAAAACAATAACAACAGCGAAAAATGGCAGATGGAGCAATAATAACTGACATGATCCATGATATCATGATATTTTTAGTGATATTTGTAAATTGTCTTTCTAAATGTTTCGTTAGCATGTTGCTAATGTACTGTTAAATGTGGTTAAAGTTACCATCGTTTCTTACTGTATTCACGGAGACAAGAGCCATCACTATTTTCATTTTTAAACACTTGCAGTCTGTATAATTCATAAACACAACTTCATTCTTTATAAATCTCTCCAACAGTGTAGCATTAGCCGTTAGCCACGGAGCGCAGCCTCAAATTCATTCAGAATCAAATGTAAACAATATAACAGTATACAATAATTACATATTCCAACACATGCATGCCGCATGCATGACGAACACTTTGTAAAGATCCATTTGAGGGTTATATTAGCTGTGTGAACTTTGTTTACACACTGTTTAAGGCAAGCGCGAGCTCCGTGGGCAGAGAGCACGAGATTTAAAGGGGCCGCACAGCATAAATCGGCTCATATTTAATGATGCCCCAAAATAGGCAGTTAAAAAAATGAATTAAAAAAAATCTATGGGGTATTTTGAGCTTAAACTTCACAGACACATTCAAGGGACACCTTAGACTTATATTACATCTTGTAAAAAAAACGTTCGATGGCACCTTTAAGCTATTAGTTCACTACTTTTCAGTATTGAATGAAATAATTGTATGTATACATTTATATACACATGCACTCTGAAAAATGCTGGGTTAAAAACAACCCAAGTTGGGTTAAATATGGACAAACCCAGCAGGTTGGGTTAAAGGGCACCTATTATGCCCTCTTTCACAAGATGTAATATAAGTCTCTGGTCTGGTCAAGTTTCAGCTTAAAATACCCCATAAATTTGCCCCTATTTGGGGGTGAGCAAAAACATGCCTTTTACTATATTAATATATTGCTGGCTAAAAAAATAAATCCAAATTTGGTTGAAAAAAAAAATGGCTGGGTGAAAACAAACCAATCCTTGGGTTTGTCCATATTTAACCCAGCACAGTGTGGAAAAAAAAGTATCTTCATAATTTTTCAGCCTTTGTGTCGAGACTCCACCTATGACACCTCCTCCCTTAAAATACTTCCTACATACGCAGCTCTAGCAGCACAGACAGCATCATAGTGCTCAGTCATGCTCTCGCTGATGTCCTCAATGTCACACGGGAAAAACGAAAGGATCCGTGGAGCTTTATTGCTGCGGGTCCGTCATAAATCAAGCTCAGCTGAGCTCTGGAATCAACATAAGCGATTACCAACCACTTGAGTAAGAAGACAGTGACTCATCAAGTGTCCTCAGGGTTTAGTGAGGCTAAACCGTTTAAAACGTCTCAAAGAAATTACATACAACCTCCCAGCTCAAAGTCAAATCTTAAATCATATGGCGGCAATACGTATGATGGCATTTACCCTAGTAATACCATGCTATTTTTTATAGTATCTTGGTGATCATTCAGTACAATGAAATTTACCATCTTTTTGACATTTACCATGATAATACCAAGATATTACGTTGAATACCATATTGATGGTTGTAATAATGCAGTACTATAGTATATATTGAAATCTCATTGTATTACATTTCTTTTTTTTGGGGGGGGGGGCATGGTACTCTAATAATACCCTGTTTTTGGACATTTACTGTGGTAAATTCACTCCACCATGAGAGTAAACATTGTTTTTGTGAGAACAAATGGATCTAGATCATTATTCATTAATGATTTCTTATATGAGTGAAATGAATGTCATTATATCACATGTGATTATGAGCTCTATGTCTGTGATTCAGGTGGATGTCTGGTGATTTCTTTCAAGCGTTATCCCTCCGTCTGCGGGAATGACTTCCATATGTCAGCTGAAAGACCACCTCAAGTCCATTACGTGGTAATTGGGTCACTTGTCTTCTGCTGAATCTTTTCTTTCTCACACTGAATAAAGGATGATTTTTCTGGGCTGGTTATAGAGAGCAGAGTAACACCACCTGTCAGAAGCAACACACATCTACTGCTGATAAAAAGCTTCTGTTTATAATAATACAAACAACTTGATCTAGATGAGTTTGTGTATACCAGAGTTTAATCATCATGTTCTCTGGTTAATGAATTAATGCTCCAAAAATCCCAAAGGATTTTCTAATGGAGTGTGTATCATAATTTGGCACCAGTCCTGTTCATCCAGCAGGATCTTATTTGACTCTTGGCAGATTCTCAGAGGATGTTTATTGGATCCCATTAGGATTGGTTACAAATTATGATGGAATTTCATTAGCGATCTTGTACAGATTTTGACTATGATTACGAAACTAACCTGATGTCATACAGTGTCTTTAAATATCTTCCAGTGAGATGCCTATATAGGGAACGTTTTAATATTAACCAGATGCATTTGTGGAGAAGGCAAGGTCAGTGAAAAAATATCAAATGCTGATTTTGTTCAATACTGAATAGTATGGATGGTTGAGTGCAATTAAAATGGACTGTTTTATCCGGTAATTAATTTTATGTGATGTATTTCATGCTTTGTAGAGATACATGCTTATATTTATCCTCAAGAGGATGTTTTTCTGGATCTCATTAGATATTTTAGTAATGGTTCCAAATTATGATGGAATTTCATTAGCGATATTGTACAGAATTTAACTATGAATACAAAACTAACCTGTCATACAGTGTCTTTAAATATGTTCTGTTCCAGTGAGCTGCCTATGTAGGGAACATTTTGCACACTGGACATGTAATTATTCCACATAATTACGCTAATTTTAACCTCCTAAGATATCCTTTTTGGAAAGGACAATCCCAGAATGCATTGAAAAACAAAACAAGGAAATGTTGATTATAAATATTTTTGTGCAATACTGAATAGTATGGATTTAAAAAACTTTACTTTTATTAAAAATGTGCCCAGTAATTGTGTGTGATGCATTTTTATGCTTATTACAGTACGGCCTGGTAAAAAAAAAATATAGATTTCTCGATTTGAATCGATTCTCATTTTTACGAACCGATATCGAATCGATTAGCTTACCCTTTCAGTTGAATGAACCAAACATTTTAGCACGCTTCCTATCCAATTAAATCGCAGTAAGCTTTGTGTTTTGTTACTTTTGATATGAAACAAATTCTCTGATTTCAAAACATCCGTTTTGCCGCAGTTTAATGTGACGTGACAGATCGCTGTTGCACGTGTGCGCTGATCATCGCCTCTGCTTTAATACCAGTTAAAGTGTGAAATAAACTTGAATGAACATCTGAAGGTATCATGGCTCATGTAATTGCTCAATCGGTGTTTCAACCGCGGAAAGACGTCAATCAATTGTTCAGCTTGTAAACAATGTCACATAACGTCTCTTTTACCTCAGAAAAAAACATTCAGTGAGCATAAACTCATTAGTTAGAAAATGAGATCTAGAGGGGAGTATTTTGTTAAATATGTGCACCATATTCATTATAATTTTTAATGTTTTTCAATATTTAATGCATGTTTGTATAAATCTGTCAAGTTTTTATGACAGACACCATTTGGAGTAGAAATATAATTATGTAATTGTAACTTTATTATTTAATTTAAGTGTTTGTTTACAAATCAGTTCATTTTAACCTTCAAAATTATAGTAATGTAGTACCAGCTCACTCCCATGTATAGTTTACAGCATTAGTTGAGAAAATTTACCATGTCTTGTACCTGATGATATATATCCAAAATAATCAGTTTCAAATCGAATTGAATTGGAATCGAATCTAATCGAATCGCGAAATTTGTCAATACCCATCCCTATATTACAGTAAACATGCTTACTGTACGTCAAACTCTATGTAAGACCTTTATTATTCAGTGTGTTTCATATTCTGCTAATGGCACAGTAATGCATGATGTGAGTGTATCTTTTGTCTCATTTATGTCTCTATAACAGTGGACTGAAGTGAGGCGTGGAGCTGATCAATGACTCAGACAATCGCTCAACATGACGTGTGCACGAACCCAGAAACCCGAGAGCTTGATTCCTGAAAGACCTGCAGATCTCCTCGTAAGTTACTGCCTGAGTTCCTCTGCACATTGTGAAATGAAAGGAAACTGTATGTTAAGTTGATGATGCTCTTGTTTAGTGACTCATCCCTCCCTCATAATTAAACCTGCCATGACAGACGATCAAGATTAATGGCATGTGCTTATCACACTAACTCACTGTCAGTCGCAGCACAGCGTCGGGTCATAGCGGTCAAAATCTCGTGAAGAACATACTCAGGTCATATTTCACCCCAAAAGTAAGAAAATGATGTGCTGAATTGTCGTGAAATGGTCATCGGCTTAATATTCTTCATGCATTTTCATTTCAAAGTGAAATTTGACCTGGACGTGTTTTTATTCAGGGTTTCCCCTGTAGAGTGTGTAGATGTTTACCAAGCACTTTTAGCACTTCTGAAGTGAGTTTTTCTCCTGAAGGCTCGAATGAAACTCAGTTGGAATTATTTATAGTGAATTTAGAATTGATATATTTCTACATTTACTCCATGAATTAATGAAGAAGTAAGATTATTCTCTAAATGATCAAACGTTTCACACCATCAGCCTAAACATTTGTCTGAAGTGTGTTTGTTACCCATAGTGCACCGCGGCCTCTCATTACACCCGAAACAAAGCAGGAAAAGTGTGAGGAGCGTCTGCTGTGAATTCTGATGCGTGTATTGATCGCGGTGTGCGAGGAAGCCCATCTCTCTCAGCGGTGGCCGTAATCTATAGCACGTTCTCTGTGGATATCCATTTTTTGCATGAGTGCTTTTTACTGCAGCAGTTCTGCAGGACTTTGAGACCAGGACCTCGCTCAGATTATTCTTATAAAACATGCTCAGATTCATCATGTGAGTTATTGATCTCCTATTTCATATCATGCCATTTACAGGGTGGGTGACGGAGTCAAGCCCCTCATCTGTGGCAGTAAAAGAGATTTCAGTGTGGCTTTATGTTAAGTACTGTATGCTGATTTGAAATCGTCATGCAGTTATTCAGCTGCTTGAATCACCTGTGCTAGAACGTAAAGATGAAGGTCAAACTCTCATTTAGATGTGTAAAAACTGGAATGTTATATGCAATGAATAGTAAAATCCATCATATGCCAGTATTAGATCGATGTTTGACTCGAGCATTAGTGTAATCTAATCCGTGAATGATTATACAGACCATACCGAAGAAAATCTGGTTACAGTTTCTACAATGTCTGTCTTTTTGGAACAAAACTTTATGGTTGCTGCTGGGGTGTTCTGGATGGTTGCTAGGGCGTTGCTATGCAGTTTCTAAGGTGTTCTGTGTTTTTATTGCATTAATTTGCTGTTACAAGGGTGTTCTAGGTGGTTGTTAGAGTGTTGCTAGGTGGTTTCTAGGGTACTGTTTTGAGGTAATTAAAGCGCCCTGTGTGATGCTTAGCACATTGCTATGCAGTTGCTATGGTGTTGTTAAAGTGTTCTAGCATTAATTTGCTGTTGCTTGGGTGTTCTAGATGGTTGCTAGGGTGTTTTTTGGTGGTTTCTAGGGCATTGTTTTGTGGTTATTAAGATGCCCTGTGTGGTGCTTAGCATGCTGCTATGCAGTTGCTATGGTTTTGTGGGTCATTGCCGTGGCGTTGCTAGGTGGTTGCTAAAGTATTCTAAATGTTCGGTGCAATCTTATATGGTTGCTGAGGTGTTCTGGGTGGTTGCTAGGACATTGCTATGCAGTTTCTAGGTTGTTAGGTTGTTACTGATTTAATTTCCTGTTACTAGAGTATTCTAGCTGGTTGCTAGAGTGTTTCTAGGACATTGTTTTGTGGTTGTGTGGTGCTTATCACATTGCTCTGCAGTTGCAATGGTTTTGTGGGTCGTTGCCAGGAAGTACTTTGCAATGTTATATGGTTGCTGAGGTGTTCTGGTTGGTTGCTAGGGTGTTGCTATACTGTTTCTAAGATGGTTTAGGTTTTTATTACAATTTGATTGCAATTACAATATTACAATAGTAATTTGCTGTTACCACTATGTGGTTGCTAGGTGGTTTCTAGGGCACTATTTGTTGTTATTAAAGTGCCCTGTGTGGTGCGCAGCACATTTCTCTGCAGTTGCTATGGTTTTGTGCATCATAGCCAGGGAGTTTCTAGGTGGTTGCTAAAGTGTTTTAAATGTTCAGTGCAATGTTATATGGTTGCTGAGATGTTCTGGTTGGTTGCTAGAGTGTTGCTAGGTGGTTTCAAGGGCATTGTTTTGTGGCTATTAAGGTGTCCTGTGTGGAGTACATTGCTATGCAGTTGCTATGGTTTTGTGGGTTATTGCCAAGGAGTTGCTAGGTGGTTGCGAAAGTGTTCTAAATGTTCAGGGCAATGTTATTTTGTTGCTGAGGTGTTCTGGGTGGTGGCTTGGGTATTGCTAGGTGGTTTCTAAGTGGTTATTAAAGGATTAGTTCACTTTTAAATAAAATTTTCCTGAAAATGTACTCACCCCCATGTCATCCAAGATGTTCGTGTCTTTCTTTCGTCAGTCAAAAGAAATTAAGGTTTTTGATGAAAACATTCCAGGATTTTTTTTTTCCTTATAGTGGACTTCAATGGCCTCCAGACGGTTGAAGGTTAAAATTACAGTTTTAAAATTACACAGGTGCCCTGTGTAATGCTTAGCACATTGCTATGCAGTTGCTATGTTTTCTGGGTAATTTCCAGGGAGTTGCTAGATGTTTGCTAGATGGTTGCTAAAGTGTTCATTGCAATAGAGCATCCTGCAGCAGAAGGTTAACTTTATTCCCACTGAAATCAAAACACGATCACGCTTATGATACTCTGCCGCTGTCTGTTTATTCATTCGTAATCTTCATTTAAAGTCATCATAAGTTGCAGTGTTTACAATAATTAAATTTGAATGCCTTCAGTGAGGTGTCAAATGCACTGATAAAACATTGATTAGAGCATTTGAAGTCCATCCGTCCTCTGCGGCTCTCGTTCTGAAGCTTCGGTAGATAATTACTGCCAGTCTATATCTGATTAGCAATCCTGTGGGACTGAACGCTACACGGAAAAACATCTCCACGCACCGGCCAATTACAAATGACACTACACACTCCTCTTGTCAGTTTGTATCCATCATAATCATCATGTGCAGTTCGCTGAGAATATTAATGTGACATTTATTGATACAAAGGAGACCCGCGGTGCGCCGAGGTCCTCCGGTTGTGCAGTGTGCCCCGTCGTGTCAACCCGCCGCAGGAAACACGCTGTACATTCTGACGGGGTCGCAATCGGGGTCACTGCAACAGAACTCTGAGTGAATGCACATAGCAGGCTCGTTCCGACGGATATTATTCATGGAATCATCTCATGCGCTTTCTTGAGTTACAGTCTCAATCGTGGAATAAATGCGAAGCAGCGTTTGGTATCGACAAACAATATGAAATAAGAGTGAAATACAATATTAGCAAAGTAAACAAAGGCCTACGTGATATTTTGTGGCATCTGAAAGATTCCCCCTGTGAAGTGCATAAAATACATTTTATTCTCAAGATGCACCATAATGAATTGATTTCCAGAAAATGCTTTTCAATATCACCTCTGCAACCAGCCGCGGTGAAAGCAGTGTGCAGCTGTGGGCCGTAACATCTGTAAGTACATGAGATATTAATTGAGCCGCGTTCAGTGCCTCTTCCAAAACCCTGAGAGATCTGATAACGTAAAGACATAGATCATAGGGTTTTGTGAGCAGCAGATACTGATCTGAGGCGCCTACATAAATAAGAGCGATCTGTTAGATGTGAAGCCTGCTGCTCATGTTTTATTGATAGTCGCCTGCCTTACCTTCAGCCCGGCGATAAGTCTTTCCAGCCGCGCGTAGCTCAATAATCCCACAGCACTTGAGCAAAACTCACAGCTACACTGCCTGCTTTAGAGTGTCAAGTGAATTATGACGTGTCCCCGTGTTTGTGAAGTACATGCTGGGAAAATTTAAGCAATATTGTTGATGCTGCTTCATAAATGGATAAGCTGTTTTTCACTGGTTGGTTACACATTGTTGTTTATAGTTGTGTTTATAGTTGCATAACATGTCAAAATTATATTTTATGCCTATGCAAAAGTTGCAGCCACAATGCTAGAATGTTAAGGGTGCTTGCCAGGGCGTTGCTATGAGGTTGCTAGGATGTTCTGTGTGGTTGCTAGGGTGTAGCCATGAAGTTGCTAGGCTGTTAGGATTAGTGTTAGGTGGTCCTTGTCAGGGCCTTGTTATGAGGTTGTTAGAGTGTTAACAGTGGTTGCCAGGGTGTTATATACGGTTGCTATAATGATCTGTATATTTGCCAGGGCGTTGCTATGAGGTTGCCAGGGTGTTTTAGGTGATTGCCAGGGCGTTGCTATGGGTGCTCTGTGTGGTTGCTGGGATGTTGCTATGAGGTTGCTAGGCTGTTAGGATTAGTGTTAACGATGGTTGCCAGGGTATTGCTAGGATGTTCTGTGTAAGTGCCAGGGCATTGCTATGAGATTGCTAGGGTGTTCTGTGTGGTTGCCAGGGTGTTGCTATGAGACTGCTAAAATGTTCTGCATATTTGTCAGGGCATTGCTATGAGGTTGCTAAGGTGAGGTGTTCTGCATGGTTACCGGGGCATTGCTATAGAGATTGCTAGGGTGTTATGTGTGGTTGCTAGGGTGTTGCCATGAGGTTGCGAGGCTGTTAGGATTAGTGTTAATGGTAGTTGCCCGGGCATTGCTATGAGGTTGCTTAGGTGTTCTGTGTGGTTGCTTGCCAGGGCATGACTATGAGGTTGCTAGGGTGTAGCCATGAGGTTGCTAGGCTGTTAGGATTAGTTTTAGGTTAGTCGTTGTCAGGGCCTTGCTATGAAGTTGCTAGTGTGTTAACGGTGATTGTCCAGGGTGTTGCTGTGAGGTTGCTAAAATGTTCTGCATATTTGCCAGGGTATTGCTATGAGGTTGCCAGGGTGTTCTGAAAGGCAGTTTCCCGGGATTTGCTATCAGGTTACTTGGGTGATTCTGTGTGGTCACTAGGATGTTGCCATGAGGTTGCTAGGCTGTTAGGGTTAGTTCTAGGTTAGTCGTTGTCAGGGCCTTATTATGAGGTTGCTAGAGTGTTAACGGCGGTTGCCAGGGTGTTGCTGTGAGGTTGCTAAAATGTTCTTCATATTTGCCAGGGCATTGCTATGAGGTAGCCAGAATGTTCTGGGTGATTGCCCAGGCATTGCTATCAGGTTACTTGAATGTTCTGTGTGATTGCTAGGATGTTGCCATGAGGTTGCTAGGATGTTCTGTGTAGGTGTCATGGCATTGCTGAGATTGCTGTGGTGTTCTGGGTGGTTGCGAGGTTGCTGGACTGTTCTGCATATTTTGCCAGGACATTGCTGAGTACAGTTTAATGCATTTTCTTATGCAGAAAGACGTTTTGTCAACAGAAATATAAAGTCATTACTGCGTGTGTAACCAGTGGATTGCAGTGCCAAGCGTGATGTGCGGTCAGCTACACCAGATATAAAACACTTTAGTCTCTGTGTTGTGTAGCTTTGGAGTTGTTGGACAATCAGACACGGGGCATCAGGCAGCAGTTTCTCTGGATCTTTTATTTCCTGACATAAAACACAAAGCAGCCTACAATGCAAAAGGGAAGAGGAAGAAACAGAACAAGAAGCACTCATTTCAGGCACCTACACCTGTCACAATGTGTTGCTGTAGAGACGAGGCGAATACAGAAATCTACAAATATAGGGCTTTATTCACACTAAGAAGCATAACATTAGCCCAACATATCAAATCAAACAATAGAACCGACCAAGGAGTGCGGGGAGTGAGTCCAACTTAAAGGGAGTGCTGACGAGGACAACAGGTGCAGGGAATCTGAGGAAATGGGGCGAATACTGAATGAGGGAAGTGAGTTCAGGTGTGCAGACAAAGAGGATCGTGGGAACTGGAGTCCGGGAAGGCGTGGTTGTAACAACACCAGAGCTGAACAATTTAGTGTGAATTCTACTTAATACATACATTTAACAGTATAATTTCTATACCTGTTATGTGTGCAAGTAAATCATACAAGTTTCTTCCATTTTGTACAAAATAAAGGTGTCATTATGTGCATGAAGAAATAAACTTGTGTGAATTATATACTGACTTTACATTTCTGTTGAAATCCAACTGGCTTTTTGTCTTTCTCTGTATGAAATGAATAAATATGAAATTAACCAATAAATGAAGACCATTGCTGTCAATCACATTTTTCTTTCTTTTTTTTTTTTTTCTTTTTTGTAGATGAAGAGGAACGAGTTGCAATTTTTTGGTTTTGAAATGATAATTTAGAAATTGCAATCATATTACATGTGGACTGACTAAGCATGCAAGATTCCTAAATTTGAAACTCTTTTTAATAAAACCTTAACACAGAAATGTGTTTGACATTTAAAAGAATAAGACTGGCAATAATTGTGATCGTGATGCAGATTATATCACATTTTCAGCTTTCTACCAAACCCATTACGGCAGGAGAAACAGTCTTTAATTATGGTCTGAGAACAGATAAGACAGTGAAAAGCCATCTGAATTCAGCATGTTTCCATTTTTATCGATTATAGAGTTTCAGCACCTGTCATGCTGTTTGGTTTAGCCCGTCTGAAGCGCTCTGCTGCAATAATGAAGAAATGTTTTTTCTATAGATGACAGGGAGGTATCCAAATCACATCAACTGCTCACTGGGGTACCTCAGGGATCAGTCCTTGGGCCCCTCCTCTTCTCCATATACATTACATCACTGGGACCCATTATACAGGTCCATGGTTTCTCCTACCATCGCTATGCTGAAGACACACAGCTATATTTTTCATTTAATTTTTTCATGGGATCCAGATGGTCCCATGGTAGCTGCACAGATCTTAGACTGTCTGGCAGACATCTCAGCCAGGATGAAAGAACATCACCTAGCTAAGACAGAGCTCTCTGTCAGTACAGCACCAGTTTACCATCTAGCTTGGTTCATCAATGAAAATCCCATAGAGTTCGGCCAGGAATCTTGGAGTAATTCTTGATGATCAGCTGACCTTTAAAGATCATATTGCAAGAACAAGATGATGCATGATGTAGGTTTGCACTGCACAATATTAGGAAGATCAGGCCTTTCATAACAGAGCATGCAACACAGCTTTATGCCCAGGCCCTTGTCATTTCTAGGCTGGACTATTGCAATGCTCTTCTGGCTGGTTTTCCAACATGTGCAATAAAACCTCTTCAAATTATTCAAAACACTCCAGCACGTCTTGTCTTCAATGAGCTCAAGAGAGCCCACGTCACACCTCTCTTTATCTCTCTGAATTGGCTTGCCTGCCTCCCATGCTGGAGACACCGGTTCAAATCCCTCTCGGAGCAGGTCGAGTCGTACGGGTTACATTTGGTGCCGTGACCCGGATGGGAGTGAGGTTTAGGGGGTGAGTGTAACGGAGGCCAGCTAGTAAGTGTTGTGTGAGTAAACCTCACTCGACTGGCCTCAAGAGCCGCACATCTCATGCCGGAGATACCGGTTCAAATCCTACTCGGAGCAGGTGGAGTAGGACCGGTTACATTTGGTGCTGTGACCCAGATGGGAGTGAGGTTTATGGGGTGAGTGTAACGGAGGCCAGCTAGTAAGTGTTGTGTGAGTAAACCTCACTCGACTGGCCTCAAGAGGCACACATCTCATGCCGGAGATACCAGTTCAAATCCCGCTCGGAGCAGGTGGAGTAGAACCGGTTACATTTGGTGCCGTGACCCGGATGGGAGTGAGGTTTAGGGGGTGAGTGTAACGGAGGCCAGCTAGTAAGTGTTGTGTGTGTAAACCTCACTCGACTGGCCTCAAGAGGCGCACATCTCATGCCGGAGATACCGGTTCAAATCCCGCTCGGAGCAAGTGGAGTAGGACCGGTTACATTTGGTGCCGTGACCCGGATGGGAGTGAGGTTTAGGGGGTGAGTGTAACGGAGGCCAGCTAGTAAGTGTTGTGTGTGTAAACCTCACTCGACTGGCCTCAAGAGGCGCACATCTCATGCCGGAGATACCGGTTCAAATCCCGCTCGGAGCAAGTGGAGTAGGACCGGTTACATTTGGTGCCGTGACCCGGATGGGAGTGAGGTTTAGGGGGTGAGTGTAACGGAGGCCAGCTAGTAAGTGTTGTGTGAGTAAACCTCACTCGACTGGCCTCAAGAGGCGCACATCTCATGACGGAGATACCGGTTCAAATCCCACTCGGAGCATTTGGTGCCGTGACCCGGAGGCAGTGAAGTTTAGGAGGGTGAGTGTAACAGTGGCCAGCTAGTAAGAGCTGTGCAAGTAAACCTAACTCCCCTGGCCTCAAGACACACTGGCGACTGACATTAGAGACTGGGTCTTTAGCATCCTTGTTAGCGCCCGCCTCCCATGCCGGAGAAGCTTATTGAATTCTGCTCAGAGCAGGTTGAGTAGGACCGGATATATTCAGTGCTGCAACCTGGATGAGTTTCAGTCATCATTCAAGATAGTTAAAAGGGAGGGATTAAGGAATAATGAGAACATAGACAAAGGAATAGTGAAAGTATAGAAGTTTTTTTTTTCAGCAAGATGCAGGGTGGAGTGAGATTTACTCGCACAACTCTTACTAGCTGGCCTCCGTTACACTCACCCTCCTAAACCTCACTCCCATCCGGGTCATGGCACCAAATGTAACCAGTCCCTGCTCTGCACGGGATTCAAACTGGCATCTCTGGCATGAGAGGTGTGCCTCTCGAGGCCAGTTGAGTGAAGTTTACTCGCACAGCTCTAACTAGCTGGCCTCTGTTACACTCACCCACCTAAACCTCACTGCCTCCGGGTCACGGCACCAAATGTAACCAGTCCCTGCTCTGCACGGGATTCAAACTGGCATCTCTGGCATGAGAGGTGCGCCTCTCGAGGCCAGTTGAGTGAAGTTTACTCGCGCAGCTCTTACTAGCTGGCCTCTGTTACACTCACCCACCTAAACCTCACTGCCTCCGGGTCACGGCACCAAATGTAACCGGTCCCTGTTCCGAGCGGGATTCGAATCGGCATCTCTGGCATGGGAGGTGCTCCTCTTGAGGCCAGTTGAGTGAGATTTACTCACACAGCTCTTACTAGCTGGCCTCCGTTACACTCACCCCCCTAAACCTCACTCCCATCCGGGTCACGGCACCAAATGTAACCAGTCCCTTCTCCGAGCAGGATTCGAACCGGCATCTCTGGCATGGGAGGTGCGCCTCTTGAGGCCAGTTGAGTCAGGTTTACTCGCACAGCTCTTACTAGCTGGCCTCCGTTACACTCACCCACCATACTTTACTGAAACTTTCAAAAATCTCTTGCTGTATTCCTCAACAAGTCGTTTTGGATAAAAGCGTCTGCTAAATGAATAAATGTAAATGTCTGTCTGCCGTCTTTGCTTCTTGACTGCAGCAGCTATTGTCCTTGTTTTGTCCTCTGCTGTTGAAACTTGTTGTCTGAGCTGTACATTAAACTACATTTGCTGACTGCTGTCCAAAAACATCCTCATTAGTTTTATTCAAAGAATGATAATTAGTTTTATAACTTTACCTCAAGCACCTTCATCATGTGGATTGTCAAAACTGTTAATAATGTTTTTGGTTTGTTTTGATTTTGTCGTGACATAGAATCGCCCACGATTGCAAACAATTAATAAATGAAACTGAGGAAAAGTGACTGTCGGATACAGAAATACCCATTTTATGCTAAAACAGATGCTACATGCCATTTACTTTATAAAATAAATAATGCTAGATTTTTTCTTTTTTTGTAGTACATGCCTCCATCATGTTAAGGAGTTGTACGTAGTTGCCAGCGTATTGCTTTGCGGTTAATAAGGTTTTTTGAGTGTTTTATGACCCTGCTATGCAGTTGCTGTTCTGTGATACTATAATCCAGGAAAGAAACAAAGTTCTAGATTACAATAAATGAAACATTCAAATCATCTGCTAATGCATCTTTATGTCACTTATATTATCTATTTCTACAATATCTTCCATCTGTTTTCCATATTCATATCTGCTGTCCGCTGCATTTAAGGGCATCCGTATCTCAGTATAATTATTCACCCTCTGCTCTGTAATGCATCACTGCTGTTGTTTACAGCTCAAGGTCACGGCTCTACATCGAGACAAAGAAACTGTTGATGGATTAGTATTTTGCCAGCTTCTGGACTACATGAGACAGATGCTGCGTTTCCAAGATGAAGAAACGGCCTGTTTTGCTGTCAGAATCTGTTTAATGCCACATGAGTAATGTCTCTGGCTGGAGCGTTTCTGCATGACCTTACAGCATTAAAGCACATTTAAACGCATCACCCTGGTGGGTCTCTTCACACTTAATCTTATGTCAAAAAAGAGGCCATTCATATTTACTACACTCAGAAAGTAAATGTTGGCAGCTGAATAAATGTCAAGGTTTATGACATGCTTCCCTTGTCTTTTATCAAAGCGCATAAGCTCTTTTAAACCGCACCGCTCATGCCATTCACGAACAAAAAGACGAGCGATTGCCATCAAATATCATTCAGCATTATACAGACGTCAAGTCATTCAACTTAAAATCTGTTGAAGTGTAAAAAGTCTTTTTGGGGGGAAAATGACTTGATGTGAACCACAACGAATACCTTGAGCAATCATCTAAGTCTAAAAGAAGTGGGTGAGATATTCTTACATGCAAGTCAATCGTAACTAGTACTAGTGCTCTTAGTGATGTGATTAAACCTTTACCACCAAGTCTTGAAGCTGTGTGTGGGCGTCATCCTGCAGCATTTGTGATTTTTATTATAATAGCATAACTAATACTAAAATAACAGTGACCTGAGATGTGCTGTTATTTTACTAAGTGATCAGACATACAATCTTGAAAAGTAGCATACTGTATTGACCAGATTTTTTAAATGTACAATCAGTGGTGACATCTCTCTCTTGATGTTATAATGACTGTCAGGGTCTCATTTGGAATAAACTGTGAAGTGAAGCAGCACACTGTGTGTTTAGCGCCTACGGCTGTGTTTGTTTTACCGTTTGCCATTGTCGCCCGTTCAAGGCCGAGCCAATTAAAAAGTGCTCTGCAAACTCACTTGTGCGACAACAGATTGAGCTTAAAAAAGTGACAAACACACCCGTCGCATATGAAAAGGAACACATTTACACATTGTAAATGAGCATTGACAGATTTTCTGTACTCCAATTATGTAGAAGTTTTGAGCAAAACATGTTTTAGGGTGAAAATAGTCTTTACAGTTTGTTAGTTTCTTTTAGGTGGAAACAAAGCAGACAGTTTGCTTTCAGGTCGTGATATAAGTATAAATAAATTCTTATTGGAACAGATATCATGTTTATAAAATAAAACGGGAGCCAAATAATTGTACTAAGTGTAAACACTTCTTGATTATTTGCATTTTTCATGCAGAAACGCTCCTGAATATAAGCAACATTTTCTCATAATTTATGTTTTTTCCCCAGATTTTAATTGACTTGTTTTATGTCAATTGGCCACTGCTAATGGGCCACTAAAGGTCACCTGATACATGTGAATGTTAAGCATCTTGCTCAAGGGCACAGAAGATCCTAGCAGCAGCCCTAGGGTTAATTTAACACCCCTGGTGCCGTCAGCCACATATTTGAACCAGTAACCTTGCAAGTGTTTGTGGACTAGAGCTGTTTCATTCAGCACAGCCGTTATGCATGAGTGTCTTCTGTAATGACCTCAAACTTCATCTGTAAAGTGTATGCATACTGTCCACAGCCACACGGTATATTGTGTGTCATATCTGCTCCTCTAAAAAAATCAAAAAATAATGACTTCACCATCTGCTATTGATTAGATAAAGAGGATGATCTGGCTCAAACGGATTGGTTGAGCCATTGTTATTATGTTCAGCCCAGTCCACTAGTTGTGCACTTCAACTTTAAGGCAAGTTAGTCCAATTGGTGGCCATCTTATTTATTATTTATTATTTATTATGTAAATGCATTTTTTTTTTAAATAGACATCTGCTGGAATGGGTAAAGAGCAAAAACTCTTACATTTCTTAAAACTCTTTAAGTTTACATTTCACTAACATATTTCAAATCAGTCAAGCTGGTCCATAGTTATGCATGCACATTTCAGTTATTGCTAACTAAAACTAAAACTATAAAAAAAAATCCTTTTGTTAAAGGATTAGTTCACTTCAGAATTTCCTGATCATTCATTCACCCCCATGACATGTCATCCAAGATGTTCATGTCTTTCTTTCTTCAATCGAAAAGAAATGAAGGTTTTTGAGGAAAACATTCCAGGATTTTTCTCCATATAGTGGACTTCACTGGGGTTCAACGGGTTGAAGGTCCAAATGTCAGTTTCAGTGCAGCTTCAAAGAGCTCTACATGATCCCAGACGAGGAATAAGAGTCTTATCTAGTGGAACGATCGGTCCGGTTGACTGTTTTTAACCACAAATTCTTATCTTGCACTGCTCTGTGATGCACCACGCATTATGTAATCATGTTAGAAAGGTGAAAGTGAACTAATCCTTTAATTGAAATGAAGATTGAATAATACAGTGGCATGAAAAAGTATGTGAACCCCTTGCAGAATCTGTGAAAATGAGAATTATTTTAATAAAATAAGAGGGATGATAAAAAATGCATGTCATTTTTTTGTTTAGTACTGTCCTGAGTAAGATATTTTACATAAAAGATGTTTGCGTTTAGTTCACAAGACAAAACAATAGCTGAATTTATTAAAATAACCCCATTCATAAGTATGTGAAGCCATTGATTCTCAATACTGTGTGTGGTCACCTGATGATCCACGACTGTTTTTGTGTTTTGTGATGGTTGTTCATGAGTCTCTTGTTTGTCCTGAGCAGTTAAACTGAGCTCTGTTCTTCAGAAAAATCCTCCAGCTCCTGCAGATTCATCAGTTTTCAAGCATTTTTGCATATTTGAACCCTTTCCAGCAGTGACTGTAGGATGTAAAATATCTTACTCAGGACAGTACTAAACAAAAAATAATATGCATTTTTTATTATCCCTCTTATTTTATTAAAATAATTCTCATTTTCACAGATTCTGCAAGGGGTTCACATACTATTTCATGCCATTGTATATAAATTAAATGACAAACTTAAAAAACTGTTGCCTTGGTAATTAAATGAAATAAAATAAGTTTGAGTTTGATTACTAAAACTAAAACAGAAATAAAAATAAATGAAAGCTAAATAGAAAAATTAAATATATATATATATATATATATATATATATTAAAATGACTAGAATTTTAACTAAAATTAAAAATGAAAACATAAAAAATAACAACTAATTCAAAGTATTAAAAAATCAGAGTGTCTATTTACACTAAGTTTACACTAGCTCCGCCCACCAATGTCTGGTTGGGCCACTCAAGTTTTAAAAAACACACATTGAATTCAATGTCTTCAGTGGTGCAGTAGTAGCGAGTAGACCTGGCTTTTAACGTGATCGACTTGGGTTCGAATCCACCTTTTGCAGAGCTCACTCTTCTCCATTTTCTCATCACATATCACATCAGAAAGGTGTTTATTTTCAATAATAATGAAAATAATGTTCCAAAAGTGGAAATAAACTGCGAACGAGTGTTTACTAATATTAAAAGTGTTTATTGGATAGGGTTAGGGGATGATGTAGGAAGGGTTTTTTTATTCTCCCAGTAAGGCAGCATCCATTTAATAAATTTAATAAGTATAATAATTTACACTCTATGATATTATTGCATCCTGTTAATGTACAAAAATATTGAGGTGCAAATAGTAACTGCCAATATAAAGTATAGATAATTACTATTTACTCTTATTGCAAAGAACTGATACTTTTACATGGTGTAAATAGAATAGCTATTTTCACCTAGTGTAAACAGCATATCGCTAAGAAAGTGCTGCTATTGACACTTAGTGTAAATAGAATATATTGCTGTTTTCATTTCTATTGAGCATTTATCGCTAAGAAAATATGCTATTTGCACTTAGAGAATAATAGTATATGAATAATACTAAAACTAATGTAAAATTTAATTGTTTCTTTCTTTGCTGCTCATTCTGTATTAATGCACTATATACAGTATCTACATTGCAAACAGCCTTCAGTTGGTCTAATTAGCTATATACAATTATTAATAAAAATGTAATAATTTAATAAATGGGTTGTCTTTATAATAATATTGTTTCTGCCATTTTATAAAAGTAATAAGGCACGTGGAGGTTGTGCGTTACCTTGAATAAGGGCAACTTTGCTAGATTAAAAACACCCTTACCATGGTGAAATCACTGTACCATGCATGATTTATTTTGTCCATAATGAATAACAGCTCTTTAATCTGCCGGTCAGGAGCACACACTGTGTTGTTTTTGACATTGCGCTGACGGCTCAGATGGCATGACGTGATCCCATCGGTCGAGGGCTAATTTTCTGGTGTCTCTGTGTAAACAGCAGTGTCATGATCGTACAGTGATTATACAGAGTTGACCGGCCGCGGCACTGCTCATTGAATTCTCATTAAAGGCCTCCAGTCGAGCCACGTGAAGAATGCTAATGCTGTAATTACTCCTCCGTTAAGCAGACAAACTTATCAAGAGCCACTTTGGCCGAGCTTAAGAGTTCTGAGAGTTTGGCTATGAATATAACTGTCTTAATGCTAATTATTTAACATGTACGTTTTGAATTAGGCCATGAAAGTCAATTTAACTTATCTCTAAAAGAGCCACGCGAGGAGGAGGCTTTGAATCGTGCCAGCGGAGGGACTGTGATATTAAAGACGGCTTTGACCACTAGAAGAGAACGAAACGCTTTGAACATAAAGGGTAGAAAATGAGAGATTTTTTTGTGGTCTACTGAGAGTTTGACAACTTCCTGTGAATGTCAATTTGATGAAGGCACGGGGAGGCTCTGTATGTAACTAATATGAAGCATCAATGTTAAAGGAATAAGTTCAGAACAATGAAAATTTAGTTTCTTACTTATTAATCACCATCATATCATTGCAATACTGTATGCTGTTTAATTTTATTTATTATTATTTATTTTATTATTTATAATTTTATTTGTAATATTTTTTATTTGTTCATTTCTAATATAGAATTTTTAATCATGTATTCATTTCATTTTTATTATTTATTTATTTATTTATTGACATTTTCATTATTTTTTATTTTTTTATTTGTCATTTTTAAATCATTTACATATTTTGTTGTGTTATTTATTTATTTATTTGTAATATTTTTTGTTTATTTCATAATTTTCCTATCATTTATTTAATAAATTAATTATAGTAATTTTTATTTTAATTTATTTTTGTGTCATTTTTATTATTTGTTTATTTATTTATAATTTTTTAAAATAATTTACTTGTTATTTTTATGTAGTGATATTTATTTATTTATTTATTTATTTATTTATTTCAGCTTCATGCTACTTTTTTTCCATAGCCTACAGCAACAGTTCAAATCTGATTTTATTTAGTTATTTTATATATCTTTTTTAATCATGTATTCATCATTTTACGTATAATTTTTATTATTTATTTAATGTTTTTGTGGCATTTTCTATTTTTTATTTATTTATTTGTCATTTTTAAGTCATTTTTCAATTGTTTTATTTTGCTCTATATTATTTATTTATTATTTGTAATCTGTTTTTATTTATTTATTACATCATTTTCCTATCATTTTTAACATTTATTTATTTATTTAATAAATTAATTATAGTATTTTTTTTGTTGCCATTTTTATTATTTGTTTATTTATTTATAATTGTTTTAATCATTTACTTGTTATTTTTATGTTGTGATATTTATTTATTTCAGCTTCATACTACTTTTTTTCCAGACAACAACAGTTTATTATTTTTTTATTTTTTTTTATTTATTTATTTTATTTATTTATTTATTTTTATTTATTTTTATTTTATTTTATTAAAAATAAATGAATGGTGTAAACATTCTTCAGACATTTTCTGGGACAGCATGAGGGTCAATAAATGATGATTTTTTTAGATGAACTTTAATACCGTGTAATGAATGATTTCATATGTCGTTGTTTCAGTGATGCTGTTTTTAACGATGCAAGTTAAGATGCAGCGCATGCTAATTATTTTAACGCAGCAATGAATGAATTATGAATGAGCTGAGAGATTTTCAGTTTAATTGGACCTTGAAGGATAAGATGAGGTCATACCTTAAGACGAGCATAATCTTATTAAAAAGGGCACATAATCACCTCTAATATTTGCTCATACATTACCAGCAACTTGAAAGATTTGGGAATCAGCATCGCTGTGAGAATTATCTGCCATGTCACGGCTTTTTTATTAATGAGAGCTTTAGTTTCTCTGCCAATATCACAATATATTATTATATTAATACATGCTAATGTGTACTAATGAATAAGCATGAGCGCAGTTCAACTGTTGTGACACAGTTGGTGTGTTCATTCAGCATTTCAAACCCTTTTGTGTGCCCTAAACACCTGGCATTTCCAAGAGGACTTCAGGAAGTGCTGTTTGTTTATCATTTGCATTTTAAAAGTGTAATATTTGGCACTTACTGGCATCACTTTAATTATATTAACACATGAAATCATTTACATTTATTTGCTCCACAGATGATTTTGTCCAAAAGTGACTGAAACATCAAGACGGTGTCACGTCCCTCAATCAATGAGATTTTTTCAGCTGTTTGCTGGTGAAAATGGATCACTTTATGAAGTAACAGCACACCTCTCCTCAACATCACAGATGATCTGAAGAATCAAGCACAATCAGGTTAGTGTTTGGGGTTTATTTAAAGTGTAAACAATATAGTGATGGCTGACTTATCAAACACCATTAATAACAGAAAATGGCGAAACTTTCCAAATCAATGCGAATGCAGTCGGTTTGTCATTTTTAATAATGTATGTATTATTTTTATGTAGTGTTGTTATTTATTATTAATCTTTTTGTTTATTTATTACTTTTGACATTTTCATTATTTATTTATTGAACATTTAATTTTCAAATTTATTAATTAGTTAATCAGCTTTTATTTATTTTTTGTGTCATTTTAGTTATTATATTTAATAATTCACTTATTTTTATGTAGTGTTTTATTGATTTATTTAATCATTTTTATTATTTATATATTATTTTGTCTTTTTCTTTATATATTGAATTTGTGATATTTTAATCATGTGTTTTTATTATTAATAATCATTTTTGTTTATTATTTTGACATTTAAATTTTTTATTTATTGAACATTTAATTTCTAATTAATTGATTCATTAATTCAGCTTTGTTTCATATTTTTGTCTTTTTCTTTATTTATTGAACTTGTAATATGTTTTAATCATTTATTTATTATTTTTATGTTTTTATTTATTTATTAATAAACATTTTATTTATTTATTTATTTATTTATTTATTTATGGTGTCATTTTCATTATTAATTAGATTAATCTTTTGAATTATTTATTATTTTGTATGATTTTCATTATTTTATAGTGTGATTAACCTTTTTTAAATTATTTATTTATTTTTATGTAGTGTTTTTATTAATTATTTCAAATTTTATTTTCATTCATTCATTTTTTCCATACAGCAACATTTCAGATGTGGTCATTCTAAACTTTTATGACATAAACATTCTTCAGACATTTTCTTGAAAGCACGAGGATCAATAAATGATGATTTTTAGATGAATAATTTCATATGTCGTTGTGCAAGCAATCCTCGTGATGGCTGACTCATCAAACACCTCTAATTAATAACAGAAAATTGCTAAACTTTTCAAATCATTGCAGATGCAATCGTTTTGTCATTTCATTCGGGTATCCTGATGAATCTGCCGTCTTTCCCGGCACTGACGACGGACTCAGCCAGGGTTTGCCAGCAGGATTTTTAATTACAGTGGTTAGTTCAGCAGATATTCTCTCCCTACAACAATCAATACAGAAATCAGCAGGTAAAGTGGCTGTTAACCGACTGCTTTTCAAAGATCTCCTCCTCAGGGCCTTCATTTGCTGTTAGCGTGGCCAAACAGAACGGGTTTTGATGACTGTGTTAATAAACACCTTCAGTTTGATTCAATTTTTAATCCTGCTTTAAAAAACACTCTTAATCCACTGACACAGACTTAATGAGCAGGCTGAAATATGCCCGGCGCAGTGATTTATTGACTAGCTGACAGCACTGACAACATTAGTCTTCTCAAACATGTAATGGACTTCCGATCGTTCCATCCCGAAGAACGTGAAATTACATTTCGGGAATGGAGATGCTGTAGCACGGAGCAATCTGCATAATGATCTTTAAACCAGGACGCCCATCACCGCTCGCAGGCTTCGGCCTCCAATCCCAGACATCCGTCTCGACATCCGCTGCATCTCTCAGTTTTAGGTGTTTGTTTGCCGATTCCTTCCGCGCGCGTCTCCGTACTCGTTTTGTTTGTCAGCTGTGGTTTTGCGATGCATCTTCAGGGATTCATTTACGCCTCCATGTGTTGCAGAAACATAATTCACGTGTGAGTTTGTGCACAGCTGCTAGTTGATCCGATGGAAATGAGTCATTTCGATTGTCATTTCAAGCTGTTTTTTCATTCGTGTGTCCCCAGACTGAACTCATATTAATGTTGTTACAGAATCATTCTGAGTTAAAGTCAATTGGTTTATTTTATTAGTTAAAATAGAGTGACAGAGTTAATAATCCTGTTCATTTCCATCACAGACAAACTTTAGCTATTCAAATCTCAATGTGTGTGTAATGAAATATGTATCTTAGGTGCTGTAAATCAGTGTTATGTTACACTCTAAAAAATGCTGGGTTAAAAACAACCCAAGTTGGGTTAAATATGGACAAACCCAGCGATTGGGTTGTTCTGACCCAGCAGTTGGGTTAAATGTGCTGTGCAGTTTTATTTAACCCAACTATTGTTTAAGAATGACTATATGGTTGAATTAAAGTGAATCCAAAATAGGTTGGAAATTAAAAATCAGACACATAATTACTAGAGGCAACAATAATAATCAAAAGGTGAACATTTATTAATAAGTAATTTAATATTTTTTGGTTCATTTTAGGTGAGAAATGTAGTCATTTTTAAACAATAGTTGAGTTAAATAAAACTACCCAGCAGGTTGGTCAAACATTTAACCCAACCGCTGGGTTTGTTCATATTTAACTTAACTTGGGTTATTTTTAACCCAGCATTTTTTAGAGTGTAGTATCATTTATATACTATTATATATATGAATATTTTAGTATATTAGTTTAAGTTTGAGCCATTTTGTTATGTGCTTTTGTCATTTTAAATAGATTTTTTTTATATATTTCTCTTTAGCTTTCCTTTATTCTTATTTCAGTTTTAATAATTTTGTCGCTTATTTCCATTAGCTGCCAAGGCAACAATTTTCATATATTTGTTTTTCATGTAATATTTATATTTAATTTCTGCTTCAATTACCATAAATGATTTTAATAGTTTTAGTTTTGTTAAAGGGGTGGTTCAGTGTTTTTTTCTTGGCTTGATTGTGTTTTTGGGGCGCAGTTTAACATGTCTTAATGCTTTGTTTTTTTGAAAACGCTGTATTTTTCATATATTTTACCTTTATTCTACACCTCTGTTTCCACTGTCATATGAACGGCTCGTTTGACTTCCTGCTTCTATGAAGCCACTCCCTCCGAAATACGCAATGTGCTCAGATTGGTTAGCAGGCCCAGTGTAATCCAGAGACATTGTGATTCGCTGAAGTGTCCGGAAACGCCATGCCCCTTACCATTTGTTACCGGTTACGTGGGCTTCGGTTATATTGTATGCTCAATTTGATTATATTGCTGTATCAAATTGAGCCTGAATCAGACCTAGATGAACAGCAATCATGGATTTTAAAGGACATTTAAGAATGGTATTTCATTTAGTATTTGTGTCAAAGTGTATAGATGCTGTCACTGCGGTTTGTTAGCTTTCAATATACAGTTTTATCCTGATTAAAGCTTTACTAGCCGAATACATGACTGAGTAGTCGCATTTTTGTAAAGGTAGCGTTTAATTTACGGCATGAACAACTTTTTGTCTATGAACATACAGGTGCTGGTCATATAATTAGAATATCGTGAAAAAGTTCATTTTTTTTACTGTAAATTATTTTTAAGAATGAAACTTTCATATATTCTAGATTCCCTACATGTAAAGTAAAACATTTCAAAAGTTTTTTTTTTTTTTTTTAAATTTTGATGATTAGAGCGTACAGCTCATGAAAGTCCAAAATCCAGTATCTCAAAATATTAGAATATTCCTAAGATCAATCAAAAAATGGATTTTCAAAACAGAAAAGTTCAAGTTCTTTAAAGTATGTTCATTTGTACACTCAATACTTGGTCAGCAGCACATATTACAGCAAATGACTTGTTCCTAGCACAAATTACAGCATCAGTGAAGTGTGTCATGGAAGTGATCAGCCTGTGGCACTGCTGAGGCACTATTGAGCCTTCAGATCATCTGTATATTGTTGGATTGACTGTTTCTCATCTTTCTCTTGAAAATATCCCATAGATTCAGGGGTCAGGCATGTTGGCTGGCCAATAAAACACAGTAATATCATGGTCAGCAAACCACTTGGAAGTGGTTTTTGCACTGTGGGCAGGTGCTAAAATCCTGCTGGAAAAGGAAATCAGCATCTCCATAAAGCCTGTCAGCAGATGGAAGCATAAAGTGCTCCAAAATCTCCTGGAAGATGGCTGCACTGACTTTGCACTTGATAAAACACAATGGACCAACACCAGCAGATGTCACGGCCCCCCAAATCATTACTAACTTCAGAAACTTCCCACTAGACTTCAAGCAGCTTGGATTCTGTGCCTCTCCAGTCTTCCTTCAGACTCTGGGACCATGATTTCAACATGAAATGCAAAATTTACTTTTATCTGAAAAGAGGACTTTCGACCACTGTTCACTGTCCAGTTATTTTTCTCCTTAGCCCAGGTAAGATGCTTCTGACGTTGTTTCTGTTTCAGAAGTGGCTTGGTAGTCCTTTTCCTGAAGATGTCTGAGTGTGGTGGCTCTTGATGCACTGACTCCGGCTTCCGGCTTCCGGCTTGACTCATTGTGAAGCTCTCCCAAGTGTCTGAATCGGCTTTACTTGACAGTATTCTCAAGCTTGTGGTCATCCCTGTTGCTTGTGCACCTTTGCCTACCCAATTTCTTCCTTCTAGTCAACTTTGCATTTAATATGCTTTGATGCATCACTCTGTAAACAGCCACCACATTCAGTAATGGCCTTCTGTGACTTACTCTCTTTGTGGAGGATGTCAATGATTGTCTCCTGGACCATTGCCAAGTCAGCAGTCTTCCCCAATAGTGTGATTTCAAAGAACAAGAGATACCCGGAATTTATACTGTAGGGATGGTCATTTAATGAAACTCAGATGTAAATATTCTAATATTTTGAGATACTGGATTTTGGACTTTCATTAGCTGTACGCTATAATCAACAAATAAAAAAAAATAAAAAAACTTTTGAAATGTTTTACTTTACATGTAGGGATTCTAGTATAAATGAAAGTTTCATTTTTTTAAATAATTTACAATAATTTTTTTTTTTACTTTTTCACGATATTCTAATTATATGACCAGCACCTGTAGAAGTTTGTTGGTGTTGGAGAAGTATGCACTATAATACAGCTAACTGGCTAGCGAAGCAAAAACGAGTTGCTCTTTGTATATGTCCTTGATGCAACCAAAAAATAGCAACAGAACTATACGTTTAAAAGACATGTACAAACAATAAAACCTACTTACAGTTTGAAGCCAATAAACAGCAGCTTCTGCTTTTAAAGTGGGAACTACTCCATCTTTCAGTAAAAGCCTAGCTTTGTGCAAATCCAGCATTAAACTCATGTAGATTCTGGAAGCTGTCTTCAGCGCTGCATCCAGTGTAGAAAATATCACAGATTGTAATGGGTTCTATTATCTTTTGACACGCCACGCCATGAATTTATGTTCAACCGACAAGCTACATTGGGTTAGAGGAACTTAATCATTTGTAGCATAAACACAATTTTTTAAGTTGATTACTCAAAAAAAAAAAAAAAGCTATCATAGCACATGCTATTTAATTAAAGGTCCCGTTCTTCGTGATCCCATGTTTCAAACTTTAGTTAGTGTGTAATGTTGTTGTTAGAGTATAAATAAAATCTGTAAAATTTTAAAGCTCAAAGTTCAATGCCAAGCGAGATATTTTATTTAACAGAAGTCGCCTACATCGAACGGCCAGTTTGGACTACATCCCTCTACTTCCTTCTTTAATGACGTCACTAAAACAGTTTTTTGACTAACCTCCGCCCACAGGAATACACAAGAGTTGCGTTTGTAGAGTGTGTTTGTCGCCATGTCGCCGAAACGTTGTTATTTTCATCCCGCAGTCTAATCACCGGGTCTGATTCCGGCTCAAATTGATAGGGTAAAATTAAAGACATGTTTACAATAACACTGAGCGCGTGCATCTCCACGTTATGGTAAGAGGCGTGACCTTTCCGGGCAAGATGCGCTAAGAGCTGCCGAATCACAACACAGGAACCGCTGGCACAATCAGAACTCGTTACGTATTTCTGAAGGAGGGACTTCATAGAACAAGGAAGTCATCAGCCCGTTTTTATGACAGTGGAAACAGCGGTATACAGATAAGTAAATTATGTGAAAAATACTGTGTTTTTTTACACGCGAAACATGAACACATGTTATATTGCACACTATAAACACAATCAAAGCTTCAAAAAACCACGAAAAACGGGACCTTTAACAAGTAAGATATTACTTGTCACTGGCATTAGTGCAGTCATTGCTATAGAGTCAATGTAGTGTTTACCTTCAACAGTTACCACAAAAACTTCAACATTACAGAAACTCTTTTAAATGTCAAACACAACAGCATTAAACACTAACAGGTCTTTCCCTTCACTAAAACACATAAAATAACACTTAATTTTAACATTTATTCTCCTTATCCAGTCCTGCAAAGCATGCTGGGAACTAGAAATCCACTGCTGAATTTCTGAAGACAATTTCATTAAGTTACTACAACCTAATTTTCTAAAAAAAAAAAAAAAAAAAACAATTAACACAGAAATTTGCAGAAATTTCTAGAAAACCTATTATGAGGTCTAAGGATGTTATGTGAAATATGTTTCTGTGGAATAACTTTTTAAAAACCTCCCAGTAAAGAACTACATTACCCATAATTCAGAGGAAAAGAGCTCTTGCTCCCATGAAGCATTGCAGATGACATAATCAGGTCTCCTTATATTCTCAAACTACTGTGTTTATATTTAAATACTTTGCAAAAATATGATATTTTTATTATTGTATAGTTAAGATTGTCTGATTTGATTGTCATCTGCTGCATTTCATAGAATAAGTAGTTTATTTAGTCATTAAAAAATGTCGTAATCGATTTACTTTGTAACACTTTTCACTTAGAAATTGCTAAATTTCACAAGAATTTTTTTTTTTTACAAGAAATTACAATTTCAGTCTTTCTACTTCAAAATCTCTTGTTTAATTCAGTGTTACTTGGCATTTCTTTGTAATTATTTGTGAAATTCACTTGCAATTTCAGAGTGAAAATCATTTTTACAACCATTTTTTTTTTCAGTGTAGTTTGATTTATCTCAGGTTCATTGTTTTGAAATAAATAAGATTAAAGGGAAAATACTTCCAGAATCAAAGACTGAGAGAAAATGAACATGAACCGTGTCAATCAGTAGAAAGAAGTGAGCAGATTGATGATTTTTTTAAACAAAGTGTCCCCTGTTTATCAGCAGAAAGGCTTTGCAGTGACACATTTTCATTACGGCTAAACACTTTTCACTAGTTCATTCCTGCTCTATTGCTCGATTGTCTCACTTCTCACCTCATCTTTTAATCTCACGGTCAGTTGGTCAAACTGTCAGGACTTCGTTTAGTTCCATGTTTCTAACAGTCCGGATACACGCTCCGCACCATGCACGTCTCTGAGGCTTGTGTACGGAAAAGGAGGTCCTTGTTTTCCAAAGGCTTTGACAATCCGGCAGTCAGGCTTCAGTGGGCAGCGTTCACGGCGTGACAGCCAACATTGTCCCTGGAGTGACGGGGTCTAGAGCCGCCCGGAGCGAGAAAGACCGTGGATAAGAGCAGCTTGATGAAATGCATTCAAGGTGAAATGATAGAGCTGCTTTATTTTCTTTCTTCTTTGTTCCTTGGGGACGTCTTGGCTTTCTGCCGGTATGTGTGTGAGTCCCGGTGGTCTTCACTGTCTTCATTGGATTTTTCCAAACTATTGTAAGATTTTACCATTGATTTAGTGTCTGTGTAAATCCAAGCTGTTTTCCGTCCTGGCCTTTCCGTCGATTATGATCTCGTTCCAGTTCACATTTCCCAAGGTAGAATCACAAAACCAACACCGCAAAAAAATGATTTCCTTTTTTAGGATTTTTGTCTTGTTTTCCAGTACAAATATCTAAACATTCTTAAATCAAGATAGATTTACTTGAGATGCAAAATGAGATAACATATTAAGTCTTGTTTGCTGAAAAATATAAAAATTAAGTGAGTTTATGCTTATATATGTATGTATGTGTGTGTGTGTGTGTGTGTGTGTGTGTGTGTGTGTGTGTGTGTGTGTGTGTGTGTGTGTGTATACATATATATATGTAATACATATTCATACACCAATAATGATTAACCCTCTGGTGCTCTTCTGTCATTTTTGACAGAATTTTTTTTTTTTTTTTTCTTTTGTTTTTACAAACCCGATTCCAAAAAAGTTGGGACACTGTACAAATTGTGAATAAAAACAGAATGCAATGATGTGGAAGTTTCCAATTTCAAAATTTTATTCAGAATACAACATAGATGACATATCAAATGTTTAAACTGAGAAAATGTATCATTTTAAGGGAAAAATAAGTTGATTTTAAATTTCATGGCATCAACACATCTCAAAAGATTTGGGACAAGGCCATGTTTACCACTGTGTGGCATCCCCTCTTCTTTTTATAACAGTCTGCAAACGTCTGGGGACTGAGGAGACAAGCTGCTCAAGTTTAGGAATAGGAATGTTGTCCCATTCTTGTCTAATACAGGCTTCTAGTTGCTCAACTGTCTTAGATCTTCTTTGTCGCATCTTCCTCTTTATGATGCGGCAAATGTTTTCTATGGGTGAAAGATCTGGACTGCAGGCTGGCCATTTCAGTGCCCGGATCCTTCTTCTACTCAGCCATGATGTTGTAATTGATGCAGTATGCGGTCTGGCATTGTCATGTTGGACAAATGCAAGGTCTTCCCTGAAAGAGACGACGTCTGGATGGGAGCATATGTTGTTCTAGAACTTGGATATACCTTTCAGCATTGATGGTGCCTTTCCAGATGTGTAAGCTGCCCATGCCACACACACTCATGCAACCCCATACCATCAGAGATGCAGGCTTCTGAACTGAGCGCTGATAACAACTTGGGTTGTCCTTGTCCTCTTTAGTCCGGATGACATGGCGTCCCAGTTTTCCAAAAAGAACTTCAAATTTTGATTCGTCTGACCACAGAACAGTTGTCCACTTTGCCACAGTCCATTTTAAATGAGCCTTGGCCCAGAGAAAACGCCTGCGCTTCTGAATCATGTTTAGATATGGCTTCTTTTTTGACCTATAGAGTTTTAGCCGGCAACGGCGAATGGCATGGTGGATTGTGTTCACCGACAATGTTTTCTGGACGTATTCCTGAGCCCATGTTGTGATTTCCATTACAGTAGCATTCCTGTATGTGATGCAGTGCCGTCTAAGGGCCCGAAGATCACGGGCATCCAGTATGGTTTTCTGGCCTTGACCCTTACGCACAGAGATTGTTCCAGATTCTCTGAATCCTTGGATGATATTATGCACTGTAGATGATGATAACTTCAAACTCTTTGCAATTTTTCTTTTCTCTGAGAAACTCCTTTCTGATATTGCTCCACTATTTTTCGCCGCAGCATTGGGGGAATTGGTGATCCTCTGCCCATCTTGACTTCTGAGAGACACTGCCACTCTGAGAGGCTCTTTTTATACCCAATCATGTTGCCAATTGACCTAATTAGTTGGTCAAAATTGGTCCTCCAGCTGTTCCTTATATGTACATTGTAACATTTCTGGCCTCTTATTGCTACCTGTCCCAACTTTTTTGGAATGTGTAGCTCTCATGAAATCCAAAATGAGCCAATATTTGGCATTGGCATTTCAAAATGTCTCACTTTCAACATTTGATATGTTATCTATATTCTATTGTGAATAAAATATAAGTTTATGAGATTTGTAAAAAAAAAAAAAAAGACAAACAAATTTGAAAAAGATTTGAAACATATATATATATATATATATATATATATACACACACACACACACATATATACACACAAGCATACAGCAGTAATGATTAAAAATTCTGATAAATAAAAGTAAAAATAGAAATGTTTTGTCATTCTAAATCTAGAACAATTTGAAAAAATATTTAATGTATCAAAATTAAGTGAGTTTATGTTTAAAACAAGAAAAAAAAAATCTGCCTTCAAGGTAATAAACAAACTTGTTTTCCTTTTGAATTAAGCATAAATACCCTTAATTTTGATACATTTTTCAGAAAACAAGACTTAATATCTTTAGTCATTTTGCTTGATTTTAAGATATTTGTAAAATTAAGATAAAATACTCACTACGGAAATTTTTTTCTTTTTTCTTTTTTTTTTTTTTTTTGTAGTGAATGTCATCTTGCAAATCATTCCTTTTACAGGAGCTTTGATGGTACAGAATTCCCACCATCTATCATCCACTATAAATGCCATTTCATCTCAAATTCAGGATTAGGATGGAAAAACTGAATGTTAAAGATGGTTTGTGGTTGAGGTCGGGATGGGATAATCCCTTCAGGTGGTGCGACACACCTGTCTATCATGGCAGACGGGTGGAAAAGGCATGAAATGCCCTAACGATGAAGCGCTTATCTGGCGGTAGACCATCCAGATATCATTTCTCATTTTGAAGTTTTTTGAATCACCTACTCCAGTCTTATCTTTACAGCAACAAGCTGGACTGGCCAAACGTGTCTTCTTTTTCACGCCATAAACCTGCTCAGAGTGTCTGTCATGTCAAACAGGACAAAACACATCTTCTCACTTCAGAAAAATTGAGTGAAATAAGGACTACAAGAACTTTATAGATCAAAACTATTAAATATGTTTTCTTTACTTACCTTTTTATAGCAAGGAACTGTTAATAATGATGAGCAAAATGTTCTACAATTACAAGTGTCCTTATGAATACTGAAGGGGCAAAAGTCACATGAGAAGTACATCTATGAGAACGTAATTAAAAATGTATACTCTTTATGGCCAGACTCAATCCTCTCCTCAGTGAAAACACATGAAAACACCTAAAGGCACCTAAAGGACTCTCAGACTGTGAGAAACAAGATTCTCTGGTCTGATGAACCTCAGTTCCAAGCGTTATGTCTGGAGGAAACGGTCAGTAGTTGGTGTTACCAGTGTGTTACACTGTATTCGGCCCATAGACTGTAAAAAAAGATGGATGACGTGTCTCCACTTCCTTCCACTGTATAAAAATGAAGCCAAAATATCCCAGTAATTGTCATTTCTGATGACGTTATTCAGAGCCTGAGTCTGCGTAGTAGTGATCCTGAGGTGGAGTCGCGGTATCACATTCCGGCTCCTGCAGACTCATTTACTATCAATTATGATGTTACACCCCGTTTTTATAGCATCAAATAACTAATAACTACATGGAGAGGGTGGGGTTTATGGCCTATACTGCAGCCAGCCACCAGGGGGCAATCAAACTTTTCCACACTTGGTTTGGCCATACACGATTATATTACTGGCCACCACGGCATCACCCCCACTGGCGTTTTGCTTTTTTATAGAAATAAAAACCATTTAGTTCGGTTGGACAACGGTCGCTACAATAATAAACTGAAAGCATATGTTCTGCTCCATATACAGCACGAGCTGCAGAGTTGCATGCATCACAGTGCAGCAGGAGTCAGATTTCACTTATCACATCACATGACTGACTGGACGATGGCGGACGATTTGGTGCACAACAGATCCTGAGCATCATTATCTTGTAAAATGTGAGGTCTGTACCACCAGTCCATATATACTAAAAAATGCTGGGTTGTTTCAACCCAAATTTGGGTCAAATATGGACAAACCCAACCATTGGGTTACATTTTTTAATGACATTTTTTAGAGTGCTACGCCGAGCTCCAGAGGATGATTAAACATCTCCAAAAACAGCATTACCATCTACATTTATGACAAACCAGTTTGGCTTTATTTCTTTCATATGGTACATGTACAAAAGATGTTAAAGTCTGTTTTTAGTCACCATTATGGTGATCAGTGTTCCTTGAGTTGGGCACTTGGCCATTGGCTTTGATTAAATGAATTCTCAGCATTTTTTGTACACAGAGTAGACTACGTATTCTAAAAAAAACTGAATTTACTTCAAGATGATGACTCACTTGAGCTCTTTATTTCCTTCCTGTTCAATGACATTGTGTAAGTAATTGTTTTAATTAATAGAGCAGTCTGGTCTTTTCAGAACAGATTTCTGAATACTGCTAAATCTTCTCATAGAAAAACTTACTTAAATGAGAACGCAAATAGATTCATTGAAGTTACAGAGTTCAGAAGGTTCTGCGGAACAGGAAAAACCCAGAAAACCTGCGTACCCTGGAATGTGTGGTGAAGCTAATTAATGGGATTCAAACACTTACAGACAGTGCTGAATGAATTATTGATGCAGAAATCATTTATTCTCGGTTATAGAGACGCCAGGCAACTAATTACCGCGGTCAAATTTGCATCGCTAACAAAAGACGACAGAAGCCATGCGACTGATGGAAGATCACTGCAGAGAATTAGTGTTACTGCAGAGGGAAACAATCCTCAGAGCTTCAGAGATGCCCAGTTTGTCTATTAAATTTCTCTCACTGCTCTCCAGATTTCATTCCCGCTCTTCAAATACTGTAAATCTGATTTAATAATTAGTTTACATATGGCAGAATGGGAGGAGGAAGCTGTCCAAACAGGATCAGGCCTCCACTGGACGACACTCGACATTAAATTGTTTGTTCTTTCCCTACCAATTAGCATTCTGTTTCCAAGAATGACTGACTTCGGCTTCTTTTTATCCTTGTGTTGATGCATAGCAGGGGAAGCAGGACTGGCTGGAGAACTGGCACAGGTCGGAGATGACTTTTGCTTCTCTAATTGGATTTCCTGCTGTCAGTGACGAGCTTGCAGAGCTGGACAGATGCCAGTCGACTGCATCTGGGTTCGGTCCTTCAAGCTTCAGCGGTTCACTGATTCTCATTCATTACCCTGGTGTGTGAAAGCGTTCCTCAGAATAGGGAAATTGGAAGAAAAGCACAGAGTGGCTTCCAGCAGGAAATGCAGGTGAAAGATCTGAAAAATCACAACTGTGATGATGTTCGGGTGATGCGGGTCAATTTGAGGTGATGTGGATTTTATTATATATGCTGCTAACTTAACTCTTTCCCTGCCAATGACGAAATACTATATTCCTGCAATACCGGAGGCTGCAGTTTCAGGATCGCATTTCTAGCAACCCTCGTTTTTTTGCGACAGCGCCATCTAGCCAGTTCTACTCCAACAGAGGAGACCTGAATTAAACACGAAAACAAATGCAAAGACTAGACCATGGAAAAGATTACATTTTTATTCTCTTTCCAGCTTATTTTTAATGTAAAAGAGCGGGCGCAGCCATTTTAAATTTGAATGCTCAAGGCTTTTATCTGTGCAATAATATGGTGATTGATGTTGTGAAATGTTATATCCGTTTGCTGCACTTTAAGTCGGCCACACACCAGCGTTCTCATGTTGTTCATACACAGAAAATATCTTGCGTCTGTGTTGAAAAATAAGGTCTTTCTTTCCATCAAAAAAAATAAAATAAATAAAAAATATATAGGGCCTCATCATATATTGAAACAAATTAGGTTAAATATTCAAGAGGGTTACCAACCGTTGTGTTTTAGGGTTAGGATAATATGTTAATTCAGTTTAAATTCTGGCAGGTCACCTCAGTCAAGCTCGCATCAGCTGATCCACGTCTACTTATAGGAATATGGCGTCTATCACAGCATCCCAATGTAAGGTTCATTCAGTATTATCAGCAGCTTTATCGTGTTGTTGAGGAGCTAATTGCCCTCCTCCATCCCCAGCTCCTCCTTTCGTCAGGATTTGGCATTCTGATATTCCTTTTCAAATTAGACTCATTTATCTTGAATTATGCTGTTACATTATAAAAAGTGATGGTTGAGCATTCGTGATGACACCTATTGTTAACAAGCAGAATCACTGAAGATAAGAGGAACAACAAGAACAGATAAAAGAGATTAGATGAGCAGACAGCACTAGATGGAATCAACTGAAAATAAAATCAATGATATCTCACCAAAGGATGCTTCAAAAACAACATTACCATATACACTTATTACGAACCATATCATATGGTACATGTACAAAAGTTGTTGAAGTGTGTTTGAAATTGCCATTATGGTGATTAGTGTTCCCTTTACTTGGGCACTTTGTTTGGGCCATTGACTTTGGTTAAATTCATTCTCTTTCAGCAATTGTTGAAAGTGCATGCTATCACTATTGTCTACAATATTTCATGCCCCTCACTGCACTGACATACCCTTTAGTATAGTGCACTTTTTGGAATCAGTGACTGACAGCTGGATTTTGACACGCAAGATCCCAAAAGAGTATGAAAGTCTTTAAAAACAGCAACTTTCAATTTCGATCTTTCATTATCAAGTTGTTATTAAAGGTGCCCTAGAACCAGTTTTTACAAGATGTAATATAAGTCTAAGGTGTCCCCTGAATGTGTCTGTGAAGTTTCAGCTCAAAATACCCCATAAATATTTTTTTAATAAATTTTTTTAACTGCCTATTTTGGGGCATCATTAACTATGCACCGATTCAGGCTGCGGCCCCTTTAAATCACGCGCTCCCTGCCCCCCGAGCTAATATAACCCTCAAATGGATCTTTATAAGATGTTGCATGCATCATGTGAGTATAGTATTTATTTAGATGTTTACATTTGATTTTGAGGCTGTGCTTCGTGGCTAACGGGCTAACATTACAAACTGTTGGAGAGATTTATAAAGAATGAAGTTGTGTTTATGAATTATACAGACTGCAAGTGTTTAAAAATGAAAATAGTGGCAGCTCTTGTCTCCGTGAATACAGTAAGAAATGATGGTAACTTTAACCACATTTAACAGTACATTAGCAACATGCTAACGAAACATTTAGAAAGACAATTTACAAATGTCACTAAAAATATCATGTAATCATGGATCATGTCAGTTATTATTGCTCAATCTGCCATTTTTCACTATTGTTCTTGCTTGCTTACCTAGTCTGATGATTCAGCTGTGCACAGCTCCAGACGTTAATACTGGCTGCCCTTGTCTAATGCCTTGAACATGGGCTGGCATATGCAAATATTGGGGGCGTACATATTAATGATCCCGACTGTTACGTAACAGTCAGTGTTATGTTGAGATTCGCCTTTTTTTCGGAGGTCCTTTAAACAAATGAAATTTATATAAGAAGGAGGAAACAATATGTATGACTCACTGTATGTCATTTCCATGTACCGAACTCTTGTTATTTAACTATGCCGAGGTAAATTCAATTTTTAATTCTAGGGCACCTTTAACTGTAACGTTGAAAGAGTTCTTCTCATAACCCCTGTTACTGATCAAACTGCTTATGATTATATTTTTATTTGGCATTTTTCTTGGTTTTCATATCTCTAAATGTTTTTGATTTGCAATCTACACAACTCTTTTAACTGATTTGTGTACAGATTCTTTGAAACAGGAGACAAATCCTTTAATTCTTTGAAATGTTTTACCTGTTTGAATTTTTTCTTTGTTTTTCAAAACTTCAGATGACATTGATTTATAATGTAATCATAACTAAAACAATTGAAATTTTATATGCATATAAATATATATATATATATATATATATATATATATATATATATATATATATATATATATATATATATATATATATATATATATATATATATATATATGCATATGCAGCATTATTGGCCTTGATATCTTCAAGAATTCAAAATGACATGTGGTGAAATTCCTACATGTGTGTGCTCTGTTTGACGAATCCATGCATGTTTGAAATAGATAATGTTTGCACTATCTGTATCTGCAGGCAATGCTTAATCCACAAACTCTGTATGTGATGGAATAACCACAGGTCTGCTTAAATACATTTGTTGACTCACCTTTTCACTGATTACAGGACAGACAGCACCAGACCGAGGATCTGAATGCATAAACATCTGCTCTGAATTACTCCCTCCGGCGTTCAGGAAATTAGATCACATGACTAACGCAGTAATTTTAGTTGTAAAAAACGAAGCTTCTTACAGCTTCCCAATAAACGTAAAGACAAACGATGAGACAAAATACAGCTCCAATAAGAGGTGCATCCCGCTTGGATATCCCATAATACTCTCATTTGGTGTCATTTAAACTGCAGAGGAAAAGATCAGAAACAATTCAATGCAGTATCAAAAACAAACAAATTAATATTTTGCATTGTCTATGATGTAGCTTGCAAATTTATAATGTTATGATAGCATGTTTACATGCACTAATATTCATTTATATATAAATCATGCTTTTTATTTATAATATAAATGATGTTTTTTAAGGACAGCATGTGATAACAAATAGACTTTCTCTCTGTTTCAGAGCCTGTTGTGCTGCTCTCTGATCATAGCAGCTCCTCCACATGAAGCGAGTGGAGACTCACATCCATTCCAATGGAGTTTGACCTAAGCATGTTGCTAAGCAATACTTTAATGTGGTATAAAAATACATCAACACACAAATATATGGAGTAAAACCATTTTATCAATACATTTTAGAATGGAATCAAGTTATTTTAAAGATAATTATTATGAAAATGTGATTAAATGTACAAACCTGATTCCAAAAAAGTTGGGACATTGTACAAATTGTGAATAAAAAAAGGAATGCAATAATTTACAAATCTCGTAAACTTATATTTTATTCACAATAGAATATAGATAACATATCAAAGTGAGACATTTTGAAATGTCATGCCAAATATTGGCTCATTCTGGATTTCATGAGAGCTACACATTCCAAAAAAGTTGGGACAGGTAGCAATAAGAGGCCGGAAAAGTTAAATGTACATATAAGGAACAGCTGGAGGACCAATTTGCAACTTATTAGGTCAATTGGCAACATGATTGGGTTTAAAAAGAGCCTCTCAGAGTGGCAGTATCTCTCAGAAGTCAAGATGGGCAGAGGATCACCAATTCACCAATATTAGAAAGGAGTTTCTCAGAGAAAAATTGCAAAGAGTTTGAAGTTATTATCATCTACAGTTCATAATATCATACAAAAATTCAGAGAATCTGGAACATGGGCTCAGGAATACTTCCAGAAAACATTGTCGGTGAACACAATCCACCGTGCCATTCACCGTTTCTGGCTAAAACTCTATAGGTCAAAAAAGAAGCCATATCTAAACATGATCCAGAAGCGCAGGTGTTTTCTCTGGGCCAAGGCTCATTTAAAATGGACTGTGGCAAAGTGGAAAACTGTTCTGTGGTCAGACGAATCAAAATTTGAAGTTCTTTTGGAAAACTGGGACGCCATGTCATCCGGACTAAAGAGGACAAGGACAACCCAAGTTGTTATCAGCGCTCAGTTCAGAAGCCTGCATCTCTGATGGTATGGGGTTGCATGAGTGTGTGTGGCATGGGCAGCTTACACATCTGGAAAGGCACCATCAATGCTGAAAGGTATATCCAAGTTCTAGAACAACATATGCTCCCATCCAGACGTCGTCTCTTTCAGGGAAGACCTTGCATTTTCCAACATGACAATGTCAGACCACATACTGCATCAATGACAACATCATGGCTGCGTAGAAGAAGGATCCAGGCACTGAAATGGCCAGCCTGCAGTCCAGATCTTTCACCCATAGAAAACATTTGCCGCATCATAAAGAGGAAGATGCGACAAAGAAGATCTAAGACAGTTGAGCAACTAGAAGCCTGTATTAGACAAGAATTGGACAACATTCCTATTCCTAAACTTGAGCAACTTGTCTCCTCAGTCCCCAGATGTTTGCAGACTGTTATAAAAAGAAGAGGGGATGCCACACAGTGGTAAACATGGCCTTGTCCCAACTTTTTTGAGATGTGTTGATGCCATGAAATTTAAAATCAACTTATTTTTCCCTTAAAATGATCAATTTTCTCAGTTTAAACATTTGATATGTCATCTATGTTGTATTCTGAATAAAATATTGAAATTTGAAACTTCCATATCATTGCATTCTGTTTTTATTCACAATTAGTAGTGTCCCAACTTTTTTGGAATTGGGTTTGTAAAATAATTTCTACTTTCTGACCATTTTTCTAATTAGATTTTTATCAATACATTTTAGAATGGAATTAAATAAGTTATTTTAAAGTTAATTATTTAAAAATATGTAAATAAATATTTTAATAAATAAATAGTAATAAATAAACTAATATATATTATTAATATTAAATATATTTTTATTTTTTAATAATTGTAAAAGGTTTTAATTTAGCAATTCTGGGATTGCCTTCACTGAAGGATACATGCAGTGCTGCTTTGAAATTTGGCCAAAACAAGGTGTCTGGAAAAAGTTGGGGGGGGGGGGAAATCATGATCATCAAAAAATTATCTCCCTTTTAGTATGAATTCACCTGGCCAAAACACAGGCAGTTGGAACTGGAATGACTGGAAAAGGGATTTATCGAATTGCAATTCAAGGAAATTCTGCACAGTAATACACCAGAGGAATTTCATTAATCCATGTTTTGCAACAAAACACAAATACATCATTAATTTTGACTATTTGTCATTTGACTGTCATTTGAAGTCATTGTGTGAAACTTCAGCAAGTGTTCTTACATCATGGTCTATACATGAAAATTAATTTATTGAATGTAATATATTTAATTATCATTATTAATTATATATTTATAATAATGTTCCATATGTTAAGTGTATGCTCACATTTGTGTAAATAATAAGTATTTTCATTGAAATTAAAATAACAGTTAAGAATTTCTTAGAATTTAATTAGAGTTACAGTGGAATTAAATTCCTAAATTCAATTTTCAGCACAATGTTTTCTACCTCAGTTCAAATTCAGGAATTGAATTGTCATCCTCAGTTATTCCCAGTTCAGTTCTGAACGGCACACATGATGTTATCTATGTAGATGGCTCAGTAGGTTTTGGAACAGATCTTTCTTCTCCCTGTGATTGAGCGTTTATTTATTACAGGCTCAACCCCGTCAGTCTGCTATCAATAACTCAAAGTCATGAATGATTTAAAAAAATGACTCATTAAACGAGCATGTGCTTCAGTCTGATCTGTGACCAGCAGATTTTACACACGGCTCCTTATTCGGCCATCTATCCTGCCGTTGATTCATTGTCCGAACAGTGGGACGTCTTCTCATGCTCAATCCATCTCACTTTATGACGGCCAAAATGCCATTTTTCTTACCAATGTGAATTGAGGCAAAAAGACAAAGCGAGCTGTGCATGATAAATGATGATTACCGTGAGAGGTGAGTGGCAGACAGCCTCGTGTGCGGGTGACAGACAAAAACGGGCAATAATGCCAACAACCCTCGGGCGCTCCTGCCAGGGTCTAACCTCTCTCTGAGGCTGCCAATCAAAAGTTTCATGTAAGCACATGATAAGACGGGCGCCGACTCACAATCTGGCCTTAAATGAAATGAATTTGTGCTAGCCAGTCCTCAGAATCAAGCTCAACTCAGAGAACTCTCTTTGACATGCAAGAAGTGCAAATGAGTGGCTTTTTATTAAAGCACCATGTCTTATATAGTTTACCCCTGAACTTTCAGAAAGAACTTTGTGTAGAGCAGGAAAGAGCAACAAAAGATCTATCTATCTATCTATCTATCTATCTATCTATCTATCTATCTATCTATCTATCTATCTATCTATCTATCTATCTATCTATCTATCTATCTGTCTAATCTTTCATTCTCTCTGCTTATAAACCTTCAAACATCAAAGCTTTTTAAGTATCAGATGTCAGATGAATACATGTCACTTCCTTGCATTTAAATTAGAATTGCAATTCTGCATCTTGAGTACTACCTTAATTCAAATAAAATTCCAATTCTGAAATTGAATTGGAATTGTAAAGTCATTCTAAATTCAATGAATTGAATGGTGCGTAACGTCGGTATGAAGAAATGCTCTCTGTTTTGGTGGGCCCACTGAGGTTGTTCATTTATTGATCTTCCAAATTAAAGCAGTGAAAAATAATTTAAACGCTTCAGTACCACTGCATCAAAAAAAAAAAAAAATCCTTATTCTCTTGTAAAACAAACATACCGAACTTGTGTTTGTAGAGTTCTTCATCTGTCAAGCTGTTTTGCACCGATAGGAAACGTGAGAGCAGGAAACCTCCAAGGCCCTGATTGCATGATCTGCTTGTTTGTAGCGAGAAGAAGAGTGTTTTTTCCTCCTGGCTTGGATGCGATGGCCTCTCCGGAGGCATTTGGGAGGTGTTAAACGTTCCCTCTGATGTGCTTCAGCAGGGGAGATGGCTTTGATTTCAGATAACCTCATTGTTTTCAGATCAGGCGCTTGCTGGATCTGGACTTTAAGATGCGATCGATAACAATGCCATTAAGATTCTGTTCGTGCCATGCATGTTTCTCAGCCTCGACTTCATTAAGACCAGAGCTTTTTCCTTTGATATATTCTCAACATTGGCGCTGGCTGGCGGTCTGTTTGTTTGTTTCCTTTTGTTATTCACGATTTGTGTGATTCTTCACAACGCCCTTTTGTTACCGTGCTGATGTGATCTGTGATGTTTGTGCCAGATTCATATCAAATCAATCCTGACGGAACATCTCTGAGAATGAAAAGTCAAATATGCTCCATGCATCAGGTGATCTCAGTATCTTTCTAGCAGAAGGCACAATATTCATCTCTGGCTTTAGCATCTGCCTTTATTTATTGAGTGTCACATGGAAGTAATATGCATATTGATAAAACATGCAGAAAACAAAAGATGAATCCAAATATGCAAAGCAAAAATAGGGATGAGATTGAGCTGTAAAGTGAATCAGATTTATTAAATTATTATATAGCTAGAGGTCCATTAGTTATTAGTTTTAGTGATTTCAATTGTTGAGGAGAGTGTGCTGTTACTTTATACTGTGACCAGATGTACCATTTTCACCTGCTAGATGATAAAAAAAAACCACAGATGCACACTGAATGAGGGACCTGAGCTATATCTACAGAGTAGAAACTCTTTTGACCACCCTGGCAACAACATAGCACCCTGGCAACCATCCACAAAAGTCACAGGTAAGCACAACTCTCATTATTTTTTCAGAAAATGTGAGAATCTAGTTGAATATGAAGTTTGTGGAAGGTCACCTTGGTCAGTTGAAGAGATGCATTGGTCACACTGGAATTGGAAATGCACTGGGATGCATTGTAGAATTCATACACAATGTGAATGCAATATGTGTATATGTATGCTATATATATATATATATATATATATATATATATATATATATATATATATATGTGGGTGGGATATATTAGGCAACATGTGAACATTTTGTCTTCAAAGTTAATGTGTTAGAAGCAGGAAAAATGGGCAAGCATAAGGATTTGAGTGAGTTTGACAAGGGCCAAATTGTGATGGCTAGATGACTGGATCAGAGCATCTCCAAAACTGCAGCTCTTGTGGGGTGTTCCCGGTCTGCAGTGGTCAGTATCTATCAAAAGTGGTCCAAGTAAGGAACAGTGGTGAACCGGCAACAGGGTCATGGGCAGCCAAGACTCACTGAAGGCTGGTCCGTGTGGTCCGATCCAACAGACGAGCTACTGTAGCTCAAATTGCTCAAGAAGTTAATGCTGGTTCTGGTAGAAAGGTGTCAGAATACACAGTGCATCAGTTTGTTGCGTATGGGGCTGTATAGCTGCAGATCAGTCAGGGTGCTCATGCTGACCCCTGTCCACCGCCGAAAGAGACAACAGTGGACACGTGAGCATCAGAACTGGACCACAGAACAATGGAAGAAGGTGGCCTGGTCTGATGAATCATGTTTTCTTTTACATCACGTGGATGGCCGGGTGCGTGTGCGTCGCTTACCTGGGGAACACATGGCACCAGGATGCACTATGGGAAGAAGGCAAGCCGGCGGAAGGCAGTGTGATGCTTTGGGCAATGTTCTGCTGGAAAACCTTGGGTCCTGCCATCCATGTGGATGTTACTTTGACACGTACCACCTACCCTACCTAAGCATTGTTGCAGACCACGTGCACCCTTTCATGGAAATGGTATTCCCTGGTGGCTGTGATCTCTTTCAGCAGGATAATGGGTCCTGTCACAAAGTGAAAATGGTTCAGGAATGGTTTGAGGAGCACAACAACAATTTTGAGGTGTTGATTTGGCCTCCAAATTCCCCAGATCTCAATCCAATCAAGCATCTGTGGGATGTGCTGAACAAACAAGTCCGATCAATGGAGGCTCCACCTCACAACTTACAGACTCCTTGGACTTAAAGGATCTGCTGCTAACATCTTGGTGTCAGATACCACAGCACACCTTCAGGGGTCTAGTGGAGTCCATGCCTAGGGCTGTTTTGGCAGCAAAAAGGGGACCAACACAATATTAGGGGTGGTCATAATGTTATGCCTGATCAGTGTATATATATATTTATAGGCCTAATACCAGGATGTGCATTGTAGATAGGAATAAGAAATGAAGGATGCTTCAGTGTTGTAATGATATAACTCCAATAACATATTCCTAACTCTGTAAACTAAACCCAAGCTTTTCTTCTCGAATATGTGGATGTGCACAGATCTCCCATGAGCATTTGCACGCAGTACAGAATGATGCATTAAATGCCAATTCCACTGCAGTATATAAGAGGACCGATACCAGTCTCGGATGCTTTCAACAAACAAGTGTATGCGTTTGCAATTCCCACATTTCTCAGAGGCAGAATAACAGTTACCAAACCTGCTGTTTATAACCTTAAAAGATCCCGCGCCAGCACACAATAAGTCATAAATCCTGAAAATGAAATCTGCCGTGTGCATGCGGCTCCCATCCAGGAGACACAAACACGCCCGCGCTGCTGATACACAATCTCCCTGCATCTGAATAATGGTGCTGCCGAAACGGCCCTGAGATTCATACGGATCTGCGCTTGGCCCGGGACTCTATATTTTGTCTATTGCCAATAAAGGAGGAGTCATGTCACCAATAATGACATCATGGAGCGTCCGTGGCAATGATATGGGGGTGATGGATACTGTGGGCTCCGCCTTCAAGAGATGAGGTGAGATATGTGACCCAACCACATGCAGGTTTCGTGCCAAACCCAATGACATTTTTTGGAATATAAAAAGCGATACATTATGCAATTTTTTATTTTATCTGGAAAATACCATTTAAATACATTAAAAGGGACATATCATGGAAATCTGGCTTTTCCGTGTTTAAGTGCTATAATCGAGTCCCCATTGCATCCATCAACCCAGGACAAGCTAGTAACTTTGTTTTGGCAAGCCTTTCTCTGCAAGCATGTGAAAAAACGAGCTGCTCAGATTTCGCTCCCCTAGTGATGCATAACCTGATTTTGCTGAGTTCAACATGTTCCTGGGTCAAAATTTTTGTTGATCCTGGAACAACATTCAAATAAACCAATCAGGATTTGAGGAACAAGTTTACAGATTATGTCAAGTTTAGGCTTAAAATCATGAATTGGTGCTTCTACATCAGAGTTATTTGTCATTTCTCTCTGATTTTTGGGATAATTTATGGGTAGGGTTAGGTTTAGGGGTAGGAACAGGGTTAAGACTAAATTTTCAGACTAGAATGTTGTTCCAGGATCAACAAAATATGTTGACCCAGGAACACATCTAACTCGGCAATATCAGGACGTGCCCCTAGGGATGTAGGAAGGGGAACTTATAATATTACCACCCCTTAATCTGCACGTTTCCACCCACAGCACCCACTTTTGTTTTCGCAAGTGACAACAGTGTACCAGTTCTAACACCATGGCAAAAGTTTGAGCAAAGCATGTTAACTGTTCTGTCGTTGGCTGTACAGACAAGCACTGAACACTATTTAGAGTCTCATTAGCTTGGATAGCCTGCAAGTTGACCCTGTCAAGCTCGATTGCTAAAAAAAGGAACGTTTCTGTCTGTGTGATACTTTGGGAAAAATTTTAGACCATTCACAGCATTTGATAGCAATCATAAACGTTTTCCTGGTATGTGTGGCTCTGTTTGTCAAACAGGTACGCTTATGAATAGTGGGCGTCCATATGATATTTGCACAAAAGATTAACATGACGGCACATGCTAGTCGATGAGTTGAATCAACTTTAAAGCAACTACATAAATTTATCCACTTGGATAACTTCCAGTTGCATCCTAAAAGTTGTAACTTCTTCCTGAGTCTCTCCATCAGTGTCGACTCCGGTTTGAACAATGTAAGGCTTGAACACCGTTTACTGACAATCCTCATTTTGGCTGCGTGAGATTCTCCAGCTTTGTTGTTGTTGAGCTGTTTAAAGCTCCGCCCTCTTCTGGAATGTGGGCCGGGAGCAGCAGCTCATTTGCATTTAAAGGGACACACACAAAAACAAATTTGACAAGCTATAATAAATGATCTATGGGGTATTTTGAGCTGAAACTTCACAGACACATTCTGGAGACACCAGAGACTTATATTACATCTTGTGAAAACTGGCATAACTCATTACTAAGTAATTTAATTACTTTTCCCTTGAAAAAGTAAAGGAATTAAATTTTCTGCAATTTAATTACAGTTATTTATGATGTAATTGCTTTAAATACTGTAGCTACAAATCACTCGATGATTAAACTAGTTTTATGAGATAGTTTTTATCGGATGAAACAGCCAACATTCCCAACAAGACTGATGAGGAATACAGAAGAAATGTGCCATGAATGAAGATAGAAGACTTTTAAATCCCTGTGCCAATTTAAAACTGTAGTACAATTGCCATGGTTTGTGAAAATGTGGAATATTTATATTGAATATGTTATAGCCATTTATATTGCAATTTCTAATTAGGTGGGTAGGGGAATATACAATTCATATCTTTGTTAAGGTGTAGTTTGTACCTGTGTTTAGGCGTTTTTTTTAGGCCTATATAACATATAATATAATATAATTTGATAGTGGTAGTGAGTGAGTAGCCATGTATGGTTTTACCTGAGTCTTCACTGTGAGAATACTTTTCAATTTATTCACCCACCTTAACTTTTTGATTTGATAATCCAGGCCCTAGAATGAAACTACTTGAAGAGCCCTGCTGTATAATCTATAGAACAATTCTATATAAAACAATATAATTAACATCAAAATTTACTGTCTAATGTAGGCCTATGTAAAAATGTGTGTTTTTAATGTAACCTTCTCCATTTAAATACTTTGGTCAGTTCAAGAATAATTTATGCAATTTTATATTATTTATTTGAAAAATTGTCTATCCTTGTATTGTTCAACAGGTCAAGGTTGATATGGGATTTAGAAAGTAATTAGTAATAGGTAGTGCAATACTTTTAGAGAGAGTAATTAGTACAGTAATCTAATTACACTGTTGAAGATGACATTAGTAGCTAGTAATTAATAATTACTTACCCAAAACTGATTAACGGTCAAAAGTTTGTAATAATAAAGGGTTTTTTTTTTAAATATTTTTGAAAGATGCTCACCAAGGCTGCGTTTATTTGATCAAAAATTAAACTGTAATATTGTGAAATATTATTACCAGTTAAAATAACTGTTTCTATTGTAATATATTGTAAAATATAATTTATTCCTGTGATCAAATCTGAATTTTCAGCATAATTACTCCAGTCTTCAGTGTCACATGATCCTTCAGAAATCATTCTAATATGCTGATTTGCTGCTCAAGAAACATTTCTGATTATTATCAATGATGAAAACAACGTTGGTTAAATAATGTGACTCGTGACATTTAATTCACTTGGCTTATTCTGATGGTGAAGTCTAAACAAAACAAGTTATAGGATTTCTGATCAAGCCTCAAAGTTCTTTCAGCAAATGCAATCGTTCAGAGGTTCGAGGAGGTTCAGGTTTTGACGGGGAGGGGAAGGATTGGGACGACAGCGCTCAGGCAGGATCGCTCATTTGCATGGCTGATTTAATGACACTTAGTCGGCAGCCGTGCAGATCGATAAGAATCTCCTCATCTGTTCATCAGGGCTCGAGTCCATCGTGCAGTTTAAGTGCGTGTTGTTAAATGAGATATCAGCTCTTCGATTTTCTCCACATCTGCGCTGGTGCATTTGTGAGAAGAGCGTTCAGTCTCAGAGAGCTTTTGACACCTTCACGTTTCAATTAGACGTGAATTATATTTGAATATGGAGAGGTTTCAGGAATTAAAAGCGTCATATACTCTGGCATTTCATGTTCAATGGTGCACATGGTGTCATTTCATCTCATCTCATGGCAGTTTTAGCCCTTCTGTTTCTCTCCATAAATCCGACAATATCATTTTGATTACTAATTAAACCCTGCTGTCTATTTGAATTAGAGAGCGACAGCAATGACGCTACTAACTTAACTACATTTTCCAGCAGCATGACCGTAACTTTGCTTTGCTTTGTTTTCATATTACTGCGGGTTAATTATTTTGACCTGGCTTAAAAAAAAATAATAATAAATAAATCACTGAACCATTTTATTAGTCACCTAATAGTGTTCCCAGAAGTTCCTGCACTGTATTTTTAGAAATACAAATTTAGTAAAATATTTTTTATTAATAATTATTTAGTTTAATGGTGATGTTTATTTTATTTTATTTTATTTTATTTTATTTTATTTTATTTTATTTTATTTTATTTTATTCAACCTGCACTACCCAAAAAATAAGACTCTTGTCAGATTTTGTCAGCAATTTTCAGCATTTCATATCATCATATCATGAAATTAATTTGATAAACATTTTTTACATTTTTTGAAAAATGTAAAAAAAAAAAAAAAATTAAAAGATTAAAAATTGTCATTTTCAGTTTACTTGACTTTTTTAATAAATTCTTAATAATTGAATTTTGTTGATTTTATTTTTACCCAAAAATGAGACATTAGTCAATGACATACTCATCTGTTACCATAATTTATTTTAATTAAATTTACCAGATTTGTTTTTAGCAAATTCTCAGCATTTAATTTGATCAATTTATTTTTAATCCGTTTTGAAAAAAAAAAAAAAAAGTTAAACAATTTTTTTTTAAAAATGTAATATAATGGCCATTTTAAATCAATTTTAATTGTCCTTTTTAATAAATTCTTAACAATAAAATTTTGTTAATTATTCCCCAAAAATTAAAGCTTCTGATTGACTCATCTGCCACAATAATGCCTTTTAAATATTTTAATTTGGCCGATTTTCTCAGTGATTCATTTGATAAATGATGAAATGAATTCAAAAATTTGAATCAGTTTATAAAGTAATAGGACCATAAACTGAACCATATTCCCACTCGTAACCTTTAGTGAGTGCTCTGGTCTGACGTGTTTCTCTGTTTTAGTGTTCAAGGTGTTCAGATGTGCTGCAGGTGCATTCATCACGTTCGGATGTGACTTTAATCTCGTCAGTGACTGTTTCGACCTGACAGGAAACGCAGAGGCCACTGACGTGTCATTGTGTGTTCGCCTTGTTCTTTGGAAGCCCAATTATGATTAATGGCATGAGGCACAACAACACGAGCTACATGAGCATGTAATCATCATTAATTACTCTAAAGCTGAATGTGCTGTTGTTCCTCTGGCATTAAGTTATCAACGAAAACACTCCACTTCGATGGACAGTGAATCAGCTTGGTTAGAAACAGACAGCAGGCTGCTGACGTACAATTTCTTTTGATTAATTGGTGCTTCCAAACGAGCTTTAAAGTGCCCCTATCATGCTTTTTCAGATATTATCTTTCATAGCGTGTAATATATTATATTAGTGTGTGATTATCTTTTAGTGTGTAATAAAGCTTTTTGTGAATGTAAAAGATCTGCAAAGTTTCGAAGATCAAAGTGCAGATAAATGGAGTTTATAAGAACCGATTTAATCACAGCTGACCAATCACAACAGACTGGGCCGTCTGACCAATCAGAGTAGGCTCTCAGAAAGGCAGGGTTTGGAGTGACCGAATCTTCGAACGAACTGTTTCAGGTACTGAGCTGATGCTGGAATGTATATTAGGAGTATATTAAAGTGTTTTTTGACCTTGGATGCATGTAAACTTATTGTAGGAGACTCCAAAACAAAATTAGGAACCTTTAAAATTGCATAATTGGGGCACTTCAAATGAAAAAAATTTCAAGAGCAGAATTTTTAGATGCTTTTAAATTACTAATATTCAGTGAATGTTCAACGGGGGGAAATAAATATATTCATCCATAAGAAACCAAAACACATAAATAAAATATATACAGAAACTTCTAGGGTCTGTTTTTGTGCTTTGCTTCTGCATATCTGTATTCACACCCTAACAATATGTGAATTATGGCAAAATGCTGATAAGGCTCGTGTTGGGTTGTTTAAATCAAAAAATTGCAATTGAGGTCTAGCTCATACGTTGACCTTTGTAGATCCATTTCATGTAAATGCATTCCTCGCTTCTTATCTTGCTGTGAAAAATAATAACTGCCAGGTAAATCGTATCTGCGATTTGCACGTGATAAATACTCTTTTAAAGCCACATTAAACTGTACAATTTCATGCCGCCTGGCTTCAAGTTGAATATAGAAAGCTTAATGGAGCCATACGAGGCCATGCATAATTCATGATCTCTACATATCTGAGAATTACACTCAAAATACCAGAGCGAAAAAGGTTATAAGTGTGCCGAGTCAAAGTGCCAATTGACAAATTTGATGGTCTCTTAACATAGAAGTGAATCCGAGGGTTGTTTTACCCTCTTCGGTTCTCTTCTCGCAGATTTAATTTTCACATTTTTGAAATTCTGTAACATGAAAAGCTCATAAGATACGGCGTGTCACAGACTTCCTCTCCTGGACGGGTTTGCTAATGTAATTATGCATAATTGGTGATCTGACAGCAGAAGACTTCAATTGATAATTAGCTTTTCAAAGGAGAAAAATAATTACTTTCTGTTTGAGATTTGTACTCGGTTTAAAATGAATGTCTTTGGACAGACTCCAGATTCTGGAGGTTTGACTTTGAGAATGATTAATTTTAAAAGCACACAGATGATATCAAAGGATGTTTAACTTGACTCGATGCTTTACTCAATCTCATGGATCGTCTTTGCCAGGTTTCTCTCAACAGTTTGTTAGACTGTCAGGCTGTGTTGTGTTGAAACTCCTGGGTTATTACTTGGGCTGGGGATTACATTTCACAATTCAATTTGAATTTGATTCACAAGCTTGTGATGACTTCATTCTATTCAATTCAATATTGATTAATTGGGGTATGTATCAGGTACAGTATGGCAAATGTTTTCAAGGAAAAAAAAAAAATATCTCAAGTAATGATACAGAGAACCCCATTGATACATTACTGTAATATTAAAGGTTAAAATGAACTGATTTGTATACATTTAAATTACATTTAAGACATTTTTTAATGACAATTATGTTTCTATTCGTTTTTTTAAATATAAACATTTAAATAGTGGCTGTCATAAAAACATGACAGACATATTCATACATTAAATGTTGAAAAACAGGTTGAGTAAAAATACAATGAATGAAATATATACACATATATTTAGCAAAATGCTCCTCTCTAGAATCATTTTTTTAGCTAATTATCGAGTTTATGTTTATTGAATGGCTTTTCTGAGGTAAATATATAACATCACGTGACATAAGCTGTTTCATTGACGTCTTTCCGCAGCTGAAAGGCCAATTAAGCGATTACATGAGACGTGATGTGGGTTTCAGTAAGTTATTCTGTATCTTTCAACTCTTTCTGATTTTCATTCATGTTTATTTCGAGGTGTAACTAGCAAGCTACTAGTAAAGCGGTTCACGTGCCGCTTGATCTGAGGCATTACTGCGATCCGTCACGTCACAATAAAGAGCGCCAAAATGGTATTTATTGTTTGAATTTCACTGTAAATTTGACATAATTTCAAAGCTGAGCTCTGTTTCATATTAAAACTAACAAATCACAAAACTTACTGCGATTTATTGGATGGGAAGCACGCTTCAACAGCACAGACTAAAAGATCGATTTATTGGATTAAAGAGTCCATATCGGTTCATCAAAATGAGATTCGATAAAAATCATGAAAACAGTATTTTAAAGGGGTCATGAATTGAGAAATCAACTTTTCCTTGAGCTTTTGACATAGAGGTAATCATACTTCCTTGTTAGTCCAATAAAAGCTTTTATTGACACCAGGCCCATCGAACGACTGATCCTGGAATATGCCTATTTATGACATAGATAGGTGAAACTCCGCCTCCACAGAAGAAATCAACGCCTACTTCATCATTGCAGTGTTAGCCCCGCCCACTGCTGTGTTAGTGAGATGAAGAGGAGAGAAGAGCGATACAGGACTAAAATAACATTACCTTTCAAAGAATCCTAATGCTAGGAATATAGTTATTTATTTTCAACAATGTGAATGTCTCAGTTGAGCTTTATTTATTAGTATTCGGTACATTTCACTGTGGATTCTTTGGTAAATCAATCGCATTTCAGCGCAGGCTTTATAAACAGACTTTTCCGATATGGACTCGACAGTAATGCAACAACATGTCAGTAACTGTGTTCATTCTAATGCCTGATCTGATATTAATGATTCATGTATATAAACAAACACTAAATAGATGGCATCATTGTAATATTTTACAAAAATATAGTTTGCTTAGTTTTGAAAATGTTGTAATTTTGTCTCTTATTAAAATGGTGTTTAAATGTGTATATAATCTTGCTCCAGAAATGATATGCCAATTAATATCAAAACAGAGTAGTAAGGGGATCACTACATGAGGTGCAACTAATCAAAATTGCACAATACCAAAAAGGAAAACAAAATTTGCACAATCCACATTTACAGTTCAAGGTACACTGCTTTGGAACAGCCTGCCAGCTGAACTGAAAATGCAAACAGAGTTAAACTTTTTTCAAAGAAATTTAAAAAAAGTGGTTCAAACAACAGCAGGTTTGTGAACACTGATGGTCATGCACAGTCTCAGCTTTTTTATTATTGTTATATTTTTTTATTTTTTGTTTATTTTTTGTGTGATTATTGTTTAACTGTTGCTAAAAAAAGCCTAACCAGGGACTGGGGCTGCAAATTAGCCTTTGGCTAGAAGCCTGTATGTGGAGCATCGGCTGCTTGAAATTGTAGCAATATTATACTGCATTGTCCCTGTTAAATAAACTAATAAAATAAATAAAATGTACAGTCAGATGTTCTTTGTCTGTGTGTCAGTAAATCAAACCAGTGACTAAACGCTCAACTTCATGTTGTTTCTCTTAGTAGGATGAAAATAATCTGTTATTTAAACGGTGATTAAATTATATATAGAAAGCAATCAAAGAACGCTGGATCTGTCAATCAAACAGCCTGAGTTTATCAGTGCCTCGCACCAAAACTCCTGTTTCATTCAACAAATCTCTTAGTTCCATCATATGTGCACTGTTAGTTATGATGAAAGCATTCATTAGTGTGCAGAAATTGAGTTGCAGTGACGAGATCACTGCTTTCATGAGCTCAACAACATGTCTGTGATCGGCTACAATCTTCATCACTGCAACCTTTCATGCCACGATCTAAATATAATGGCATAGATCTAAATGAAATGCAGCACTTTTCATAATTAACCTTGAGAACTGTAATAGCAAAAGCGCGCTAAACGTTTTCGAGAGAGTGATAATTAGCTATTTCATATGCAAAGATGTCAGCCAATCACAGCAGTGGGCGTTCACACTGAAGTCTCTCAGCAGACACGGCCCTTAAAACAGAGCGTTCAAATCAGAGGGCTAAAATCAGGGTAGGAAAAATGCCTTATTTCTAAATTATGACAGTTTTTTATGTAAAAAGCATACTAACATTATAAGTGCACCCCAGGAAACATTATAAAGCCCTTTGACCCACTCAGTCCTAGTTATTTACAATCTCTTTTTATTATAATACGCACTGACTTGTATGTCGATGACGTTAACTAGTCTACAATTAAAATCTCCAACATCAAACACCTCACTTAGGGCCCTATAATACACCCGGCGCAATGCGACGCAAGGCGCAGCGCAAGTGTGTTTGCTAGTTTGCGTCCGGCGCCGTTCGCGTTTTCCCGTTCAGCACCACGTCCTTAAATTAGTAAATGCATTTGCGCCAGTTAGTGCGCCCATGGGCGTGCTGGTCTAAAAAGAGGTGTGTTCAGGCGCATTGCCGGCGCATTGCTATTTTAAGGAGCTGAAAATAGACTGCGCCATAGACCAACTCAAACCTGGTCTAAAGTCTAAAGTCAATGGCGCAATATTTTTTTGTTAGAGCGCGTTGGTAGAAACTGCGCCTCTGGGCGCGTTCACAGTGCGCGTTGACTTTGCTTATTACACACAGGGATGCGCATCACACAAACATGCCAAATATTAAAAACAAAAGGATTACAGTGTAAAAGAATATTATTGTGTAGGCTACATAAATATAAAAATGTAATGATGAATAGTCATTGCGTGTATTAGAATTAGGCTACCTATTTTCAATTCGCTTGAAAAGCGTTCAGCTTTTCCGCCAACAAATGTAAATAGCAATCCGCCATGGCGCGAGCACATCTCGCTCTTAAAGGGAATGGGAGATGACACTCTGATTGGTTTATTGAACGTTACGCCCATTACTTATTAAGAGAATAGGGACAACCCATTTCAAAAATGCGCCCCGGCGCACGGACCATTTTTCCGTCGTTAAAATAGCAAAAGTGGATTTGGACACACCCTGAGTGCGCCTGCGCCGTGCGCTTTACACTTTGCGTTTAGATCGTTAAAATAGGGCCCTTAATATGAAAAGAAGCTGCATAAGGGTTGCCAGGTTTTCACAACAAACCTGCCTAATTGCCACTTAAAACTAGCTAAACACTAGTCCAATCCTGTTTCAGGGGGTCCCCAGTAAAATTCGCATTCCAGTGGTAAATAAATATTTGGGCTTGCTTTAACCTGCGGACATGAAAAACAGCAGTGTTAAAGTAGCTCAATTCAGTGGGAAAACCCCGAACATGGCAACACAAATGCAAGACAGCCATTTTGAAAGCTTTTTCATTTTAATATGCAGACAGTGAACAGTGACCTTGATTTTGGTGTGTTGTTCTTTTTATTGTAGGTGCTGTTTTTCTTTTAGGTGTCCTGTACTTCATCTGCTAGTTCAGTGTTGTTTGTCTGTCAGTTGTGAATGCTGATTTGTTTTTGACAGGCATGGTGGAAATGTATTTCACAGTTGGACAGCTGGTTAGCCTATATCAAGACTCGCTTTGTAAACACCTGCGATTTTGATTAAAAGAAGGCAGCGTTGTTTCTTGTTTTGAAAGGTGCAAATGAGATTCCAAACAGGAATTTAAATAACAGAGGGTTAAAATAACTCCCATTTGTCATCTTTTATTACCAGCTGCTCTAGTGGTTGTATTAATGATTTTTAAATATATATATATATATATGTCTCTATTGAAACAGTTTTTACATTATTTGAAGAAAATGTGAGTAGCAGGGTTATTTTAGTTAACTAAACATATATATAATGCACTAAAATAAACATGAACTGAATTAAAATAAAAAAATATATATAACTTTTTTCAGCTGTTTTCCGGTCCAGCAGGTCAAATTGGTGCATCTGATCAATTGGTAAAATAACAACACACACAATTAAAGGAAACACCATTAATTAATAACACTAAGTTCACATGTTACTTTTGGTCCATGTTTATGTGTACAACTTTCCTAAAATACATGGTGTTTCATTACCTCCTTTAACCTCAGTTACTCATCCTCAGGTTCAGTACCTTGTGTCATTGTTTCCTCTTTTTCTCGTCTCTTTTAGTTGTGGCGCGACGCGATTTGTGTACAACCAAGTTCCCAGGAGCCTCATTAGAGACGGAAGTGTTTCGCATCATCTGAGAGAGTAATTAACGGCGTACGTTTAACACGTTCCTGCCACACGCCGTCTGAGAGCCGAGATGTTGCCCACTGTATCGCTTCCCTCAAATCCCCTCTGCAGACGCTTCCGTCAAGCACTGTAAATGTCAGAGACACAGGGGATGTTAAAGGTCTGCGTGTGGCGGAGGTAAATGTACCCAAACACAACAGTTTAAACATCACTACAGTCCTGCACATTTAATGGCTTGTTTGAGTGTGTGTACGTTCAAGGCTGCAGAAATGTTCCCAAACCTAGTGAGCTGCTGATGTAGACCTGTTACATAAACTACTGAGACTGAATTGTCAGTTAGTCATCTCATTTTTGTCTTAAGACTGATCATATCTTAGATTGGTCTGATTTGAGATGAAAAATAAGACTTATTATCTAATTATAACTAATTGTGATCTATCTATCATCCATTATTCTATCTATCGTTCAATCTTTCCATCTATCGTTCTATCTGTCATTCTATCTTTCCATCCATTGTTCTATTGTTCTATCCATCCATCCATCCATCCATCGTTCTATCTATCATTTTATCGTTATATCTTTCCATCCATCCATCCATCCATCACTCTATTGTTCCATCCATCCATCCATCCATCCATCATTCTATCTATTGTTTTATCATTCTATCTTTCCATCCATCCATCGTTCTATCGTTTTATCGTTATATCTTTCCATCCATCCATCCATCCATCCATCCATCATTCTATCTATCGTTCTATCTTTCCATCTATCATCATCTTTCTATTGTTCTATCTTTCCATCCATCATTCTATCATTCTCTTTCCATCCATCATTCTATTGTTCCATCCATCCATCCATCCATCACTCTATTGTTCCATCCATCATCCATCCATCCATCCATCGTTCTATCTATTGTTTTATCATTCTATCTTTCCATCCATCCATCCATCCATCGTTCTATATATCGTTTTATCGTTATATCTTTCCATCCATCCATCCATCATTCTATCTATCGTTCTATCTTTCCATCTATCGTTCTATCTGTCATTCTATCTTTCCATCCATTTTTCTATTGTTCTATCCATCCATCCATCACTCTATTGTTCCATCCATCCATCCATCATTCATTCTATCTATCGTTCAATCTTTCCATCTATCGTTCTATCTGTCATTCTATCTTTCCATCCATTGTTCTATTGTTCTATCCATCCATCCATCCATCCATCCATCATCCATCCATCCATCCATCCATCACTCTATTGTTCCATCCATCCATCCATCCATCATTCTATCTATTGTTTTATCATTCTGTCTTTCCATCCATCATCCATCCATCCATCGTTCTATCTATCGTTTTATCGTTATATCTTTCCATCATCCATCCATCCATCTATCATTTTATCTATCGTTCTATCGTTCCATCCATCCATCTATCATTTTATCTATTGTTCTATCTTTCCATCCATCCATCCATCCATCCATCTATCCGTCGTTCTATGTATCGTTTTATCGTTCTATCTTTCCATCCATCCATCCATTGTTCTATCATTTTATCGTTCTATCTTTCCATCCATCCATCCATCCATCCATCCATCCATCGTTCTATCTATCGTTATATCTTTCTTTCTTTCCATCCATCCATCCATCCATCATTCTATCTATCGTTCTATCTTTCCATCTATCATCATCTTTTTTATCGTTCTATCTTTCCATCCATCATCTATTGTTCTATCCATCGTTTTATCTATTGTTCTCTTTCCATCCTCCATCATTCTATCTGTCATTCTATCTTTCCATCCATTATTCTATCGTTCCATCCATCCTTCCATCATTTTATCTTTCCATCCATTCACCCATCAATCTATCTTTCCATCCATCCATCCATCCATCCATTTATCCATCCATCCATCCATCATTGTATCGTTCCATCCATCCATCGTTCCATCCATCACCAAAATGTAATGCCTTTTACATTTATTTCAAAATATTCAAACAAAATTTTTATTAAAGGGGTACTTCACCCCTGGAAAGATGAATGTGTATTTAAAATTGGTCATTTATGTAGTAGAAATGTGAAATTATTTTTGAATTTGGAGCTTTCTAGACTGAGAAAAGGTAGAAAATGTATTTTTGACTAATGTGGATGAAAGACAACAACTCCCAGAATGCACTTGTTTTGCTGCCCTTGCAAGGCCACGCCCAAACCACGCCTATCGGTTACAGGCGGCATTACCAGGAAAATTCAAACAACTAGGCTTGCTTTGTTACATATTAATTCTATAAATTGTGAGTTAGTTCATACATTTACAGCGAAATGGTGCTAAATTGCTTTGTACCTGGATGTACACCCAAAACCAGGAAAGGACAAGTAAGTTTCCATCATTTTCCGATTAAAGATTTGGAGCGATGTAAACAGTGGCTGCGGGCCATCAAACACCCGAAGTTTGGAGATGACACCGTTATAGAAAACCTAAAAAAACGCAGAATATGTAGTCTCCATTTCAAGCACGAGGACTACGAACCAAATATCCTTGCGATGAAGAGAACCATTCTGAAGGACACCGCGATACCATCAATATTCACTTTACCAGAGGACGAACAGCCTGGGCATCTGGTACTAAGCATATTCGCCTAGAGGCCTGATAGACAATTACATATAAGTTGCATATAAGTTGACTGTTATCAAAGTAAAGCCACTGTTCTGTAAAACTGAGTTAGTCTATTTATCTATTTATGCTAATGTTACCACAAAAGCCTGTTGCTGTATTGGTTGAGATGACTGCAGAGACTGATAAATTTGCGAGATGAACCACTGATGTAGTGCAGACTATAACAAAATAATGTTAATTACTGTAAGCTTAAAAATATAATTGAAACCAACTTTTGATAAAATCTTTGATCTATGTCCATGAGTAACCTCAAACACGCATATGTATGGGCGTGGTGAAAAAATGCGGAACTACCTGCTATTACTGGCTGTAGTTTTAAGCCTCTGGCCAAAAAAGCCTCCGATGACGCAAAATGACGATTTTTGCGTCATCGGAGGCTTTTTTACAGAATAAAAATGCATAAATCTCTCATCTCGGGCTGATATGAAGGGGGAAAGCACAGTAATTCGAAAATACTAGTGGTATTCTACTAATACAAAGCTTAATGCTAAATCCTGAAGTAACCATTTAAGAAGCTTTTTAATAAACAAGTTTTTCTTAATAAATAAGTTTTTCTAGTTAAAAATGACATTGAATTACAATTCATTCTATTTCCTTGCATTCAAATTCAAATTGCAACTGCAACATGAAAAGCTAATCACCTGTTAGACGATGAAATGAAGTTAACATCTCTTAAGGTGCAATTTAAGGTTGAAGCAGTGAAATCCGGAAAGAACAAAACGTTCACTCCGTTGATGAGGCTGTGAAAGTGTCACTTCATAACCCTGGGCACCATGTGTTTTCTGTAGGTGGATTAAAGTCAGCCTTTAACCTGCACTCAACTCAAAGAGGAAGATGTTTCAAGAGCTGCTCTCGTCTGAACAAATGATTATCCACTTACTGATCGCTTGATGGTCAATTTATTGATCCTGTTCACAAGTACAGACAGCTTGACCCAATGTGTGCGGTCAGCATCTGTAGATATCTGAGCAATTATTAAGAATGAAAGCATGAGAATAAACACAATCTTTCTTAAATAAACAGCCACCGCTGTAACATTTGTAGCATTTGTTTGTTCTAATTAGTGAAACTTTACTCACATTTTCATAAAATATGAAAATCCAGTTGTTTACTTGCAATCTCAGGGGCATTATATGTCATTCTTGCATGTTCAATTAATTCATTCCCCAAACAAATATATTAAAACTGCATTTTGCGTAATTCAATATACACCAGAGTGTCATTTCATTCACTGCTAACAAACACACGTCAGCCGTGTAGAAAAATACCAAAAGGTCTTTGAACCATATGTGTCACAGAATCAATTATATGAGCATCCGCTGTCAAACACTGTCAGAAAGGTCATGATCACACGAGAGGCGCATAGAGACACTTCACATCTTATTAAACCATTTGATGGATCAAGAAAGTGGGTGTTAATGGGTCTCTCGGGTCTGAAGTCCTTCAGGATTATCGTTTGATTAGCACCCCATCAGTCTGCTTTTCTAGCAATGCTCTGATCCAAGTCGTTCATGTTGACTTTTGCACATGCTAGCCACAAAGACATTTATATTAACTAAGTGAAGGCTAAAACTATACAATGGTACCCGAGAGTCTGAACTTTTGCTGTTGCAAGCGAAACGGAGTTTATAGATATAAAATCACGAGCAGAAATGGTGTTTGCTCCGGCACAGCTGGTGTAAAATCCTGAGAATGAAGGTGAAACTCCCTGATCTCTTCACTCGACCCACGGCAATTAATTTAGTTCCTCACAAACGAACAGCGCTAATGAATGCAGGCTACATTAGCCTCATAAAACACTGACTCCACAGCTTAGCAGGAAGCTAGTACCGTTAAAAGTAAAGCCACGCTAGCACTTCATTTCAAGTTGTGCGAAGTTGTACAATTCTTACACTCATTAAAATTGCAATTTAAAGGATCCAGATGGAATATTTTAACATCTCTGGTCATTCTTACTTCATTTAGAGTCTCTGAAACTGAAGGTCCAGCAGTGAAGGTCTATGATGGGCGTCTAAGACACACACAGGATGAAAAAAAGTGAGTTTCATAACTTTCTTCATAAAGCTCTTCGCTGAATTATTATTAGATATATTAGATGTTTCAATATCAAGACCTTTAGAGTTACGACTGGCTTTATTAGAATTTATATTATACATTAAATACAAATATTTATATTGTATATTAAATTTAAAAAATAACATTTTATATTATGTTTAGTATATTAAAACAGATCTTATATAAAATTGAATATCATTTTAAATCTAAAATATTTTATATGATTTTGAATATGATATATGGTGTCTTTTAAATATGAATGATAAAAATCTAGCAATGGAGGAACAAAAATGATAAAAAAAAAAAGTCCACAAAACTATCTAGTAAGAACAATATTACAGTTTTTCTCCATTGGTTTGGCTCATTTCTTGAAACAGAAATTACATTCTCAAAACAACATGGACAAATCTCCAAACCCCTTGGCAATTGTTCACAACAGAATTGAATTTCTCATTCATTTCATCAAATTGTAAATGTCTAAGTACATGTCTCAATGTCTCAGTACATCTTTGCAAATGATTAAGTACAGGTAGCCTACATTTAGCACAATTTCCAAGTGAATAGATCTTGTTTAGGGCTGCACGATTAATCGCATGCTATTCTCACGCGCATTTCGTCAGTAAAGCCGGTTCCCTGATTACCGCTAAATCGCCATCACCTGTTTTTAAACGGAGCGCCTTTTAATAGACGGAGCCGTAGTTCACGGACAAGCCACGCAATATCGCGTTCATTATCGCAGGCGATTCATCTGCGATATGAACGCGATATTGCGTGGCTTTTCAGTGACCTACGGCTCTGTCTATTAAATGCCGCTTCATTTGAAAGCAGGTGATGGCGATTTAGCGGTAATCAGGGAACCGGCTTTACTGACGAAATGCGCGTGAGAATCGCATGCGATATATCGCCCAGTCCTAATCTTGTTGATCTAAACTGATTGTTGATTCTCAGTCTAATGGTCGTTCGCTCCAAAACGTGTCAGCGTCATTTCATTGTATAAGTCATCACGTGCACAATAGTCTGTTCAATTGTCAAAATTAGTCAAGAACATAATACCATGAATACCATATATGAATCCTTGGAACATTTGATAAATTTATTACAGCAATTGACAGTCAGGTTGTAACGATCAGCCAAATTGGTTGAGTCACATGATTTAAAATGGGGTAAGATTTTACTGTGTGAGTTTGTTAGTGGTTAAAAGAATTAGACATAAAACGGTGATAAAGTTAAATAAGAATTGTGTATTTACAATATTCACAGGAACTTTAAAACAACACAATAAAACCAGGAAAACTCAGTCTGTTACAAGCAATACAGTCCCAAGTACCATACCCTAAAACAGTCCAAGAATCCTAGTGTGCTGATAAAAGTCCCAATGTGAGTGTCCACCAGTGTATATACAAATGTCCAAGTAGTGATAGTCCAAAAGTTGTGTCTGGAGAGGTAAGTCCGCAAATGGTAACTCCACAATCCAGTTAAGATGACTGTTAGTGAGTCCCTGTTTGTTGCCATGCTGCTCTCTTTATACAGATATTTTTCATGCTTCCTGTCATGTGACTGGTCACATGACAGGCCAACCATTCATCTCTTAAAGACATACACACTTAAAATGTTAAGAGGAATAAAATGGACTAAAACATGTAAACCAATTAAAACTCCATTATACATAAAATCATTGTAATAAATAGAGCGGTAAAACATGCATTTTGTGTGACAGTGTCACAAGGTGAAACTAGAACTCGACTAACGAAGGAGGCGAGGGGGCAATATAACTATGTGTGCTGCCATATCTGAGAATGGTGTGGTCACTCACATCCCCAGACTTGGCCCATACAATACACAGAAGCTTCTCATCTTCTTGGACCGCCTTCATTTTGATTTGAACCCTGAAAATGAGAGCGGTCTCGTAGGGCCTCACGTACCACAATATGTCATTTTATGGGACAATGTGAATTTCCACCGTGGCCCGCTCACCTGGTTCACTACTCATCCAAGGATGGTTATGGTGTTCCTACCACCTTACTCTCAATCCTATTGAGGAGTTTTTCTCCGCTTGGATGTGGAGAGGGTATGAGCATCAGGCTCAAGAACAGAGGTCCCTGCTCCAAGCAATGGACGCTGCGTGTGAGGATATTACAGGAGATCATTGTAGGGGATGGTTGCGACATGTACGCCGTTTCTTTCCTTGTTGCATCGCAAGGGAGAATATACGCTGTGATGTGGATGAGAATCTGTGGCCAGACAGACAGCAGTGTGTGGATGGCCAGGAGGGTGAGGACGATGTCCAGGAGAGGGAGGGTGAGGACAGCGACAGCACTGTAGGCTGCATATAATTTTCATTGTTTTTTGTTTGTTAGTTTATATTACAGTATATTATGCTGTATACATTTTCTTTTTACTCTGATGTATGGAAGTTACTTTATGTGTGTGAATGATAATGGTTACAATTTCCTTGGCAGTATGAGTGCAATGTGTGATGTCAAACCTTGGATAGTCTTACCCTAAAATCCTATTTCTTTTTTTCAGCTTTATACACAGTGCATGTCACAACCATCCCCTACAATGATCTTCTGTAATATCCTCACACACAGCGTCCATTGCATGGAGCAGGGAACTCTGATCTTGAGCCCGATGCTCATACACTCTCCATCTCCAAGCAGAGAAAAACTTCTCAATAGGATTGAGGAAAGGAGAGTAAGGTGGTAGGAACACCATAACCATCCTTGAATGAGTAGTGAACCAGTCCCTGATGAGCGGGCCACGGTGGAAATTCACATTGTCCCATACAATGACCCATTACAGTTTTAATGTATTATGTTAGCTAGACAAAAAACAGTACAGTAACCATTGTCAATGAAGGACTGGGCTAAGACTGAAAGGAGAACATGAGGGATATTTCAATGGTCCTCTGCCATAGTGACAAAACATCTAAACATTTTGACTTGCAGTGCTTACACAGTGCCAAAGGGACGAAGCATTTTGGAGGCACTGACTGCTTAAATGAGAAGGAAATTTAGTTTTGACACATGAGTGAACTGTTTTGGGAGAGGTGTGAGCTTTTGCAGGTGAACCATGGTGTTGTGCCGAACCATCCACATTATTTTGACAAAAGCACCAAGTGTGTTGAGAATGTCCGGTCTGTTTCAAGCAATTGAGAGGGATCTTTGCCATTTCTGTGGCACTGACTATTTATTTGGTAAAGGAATTTAATATTTAAACATGAGTGAACAGTTTTTGGAGAGATATGAGCTTTTGCAAGTGAGCTATAGTGTTGTACTGAACTGTAAGACTGTTTTGCCAAATGATCTTAGAGTTTTGAGAATGTCATTTCTGTTTCAAAAAATGAGCCAAACCAATGGAGAAAAACTGTAATATTAATAATCCTCAAGCTTGACATAAAAGATTCCACATCATAGTAAATATTTTATACTATCTATAACATATAATATATGCTAATGAATATTATACATGATATATTTTAAATAAATAAAATCCTGCCAATGAGGTAAAAAAAAAAATATAATAATAATCTTGAAACTACCATAAATATCTAGTAAGGATAATATTAATATTAATAATCCTCAATCTTGACAGAAATGATTCAATATCATATAAAATAAATATAATATTATATTTTATACTATATATAACATTTAGTTTATGCTATATTGAATATTATATTTTATATATTTTAATTGAATAAAATCCTGCCAGTGAGGTAAAAAAATATTCTTGAAACTACCATAAATATCTAGAAAGGATAATATTAATAATCATATATATATATATGTATGTGTGTGTGTGTGTGTGTGTGTGTGAATGTGTGCGTGTGTATATATATTATATGATATATTTTAATATATTAAATATTAAATTAAATTATAATATTAATTATATTAATTGACAAATTAAATATAAAATAAAAATAGCAAAAAAGACTTCCAATGAGGTAAACAAAAAAAATGATTCAAAAATTTGTATTGATTCAAAATATTTTAAACGAATAAAATTCTGCCAGTGAGGTAAAAAATAATTCTTGAAACTATATATAGAATATTATATGATGTATTTTAATATATTAAACATGAAATTATATTATAATTATATATAATAGACAAATTAAACAAAATAAAAATAGCAAAAAAGACTTCCAATGAGGTAAACAAAAAATAATTCAAAAATTCTTGAAACCATCATAAATATCTAGCAAGGATAATATTAATAATACTAAATCTTGAAAGAAATATTTACAATTAAGTAAATAGCAATCAAGCAATATCTGTTACGGTGGCTGGTATACAAAGCACACGACGAGGAGATAGAGTGAATATAAGTCTTTACTTGTAGAGAAACTGGAATACAAAGGAACATACACCACCATAGCACAAACAATACCAGACAACACAAGACTAGAAACACAGGGTATATATACAAGGGACTAACAAAGGAACTAAACAAGGTGATGGGATGATTAACAAAACACAGGTGGATCAAATGAACTAATCAACAGAACGGGGAAACTAGGTCACAGGGGCAGACAGAAACATGAGGCTCTGTAACAATATCTGACTAGATTAAAGAATTCATTGATATTTTCAGTCATTTTGTATATTGGCTTTTTTTCTTAATTTAATCAGTACATTTTAGAGTTTTGCAGTGTGCTGTGTAAATTCCATGTGAAATTTTTCTGTAGATAATATTTCCTGCTGTTTAATTGGAAATAACACTGGTACAGTTAATATTCACTATATTGGAATAAATGAATGGTGCTCCAAAACTGACACATTTTTGCGTTAAATACATACTGTATATATTCTGTCATGCCATCACAGCATGTCCTCTGTAGGGTTGTGCTTTAAAGCCAGTCCTGCGCCTGTACAGTATATTCCTGGAGCCAACAGACGCAACCGACTGCTGCCGTTTCCACAGCTGAAATCATCTGACACAGCAGATAAGAGCACAGGCTTTCAAGAAACAGTGAGAGGGCTTCATCTGCTCAGCTTTAAGACAACGCCAACAAAACGCCTTCAGGAGCAGCAGTCCTGATAGTGCACACACTATCAAATATAGTACAGATTCTCACTGTCCTTCACAGTCCTTAAAGAAAGTTCAGATATGAACATTCTGTCATCTTTTACTGTTTGTTGTCATTCCAATTGTGCATGACTTAATTGTGTTCTCACTGCTCTTTCCGCTTCTATAAAGTATTGAAGCTTGTTTCCGCCATGAAATAAAAAATAAAAAAGGTAATTACGTTTTATCTTAAAATTCTGACTTTTTTTCTCAGAATTGTGATATAAAGTCAGAATTGTGTGATATAAAGTCAGAATTGTGTGATATAAACTCAGAATTGTGTGATATAAACTAAGAGTTGTGTGATATAAGTCAGAATTGTGTGATATAAAGTCAGAATTGCAAGATATAAAGTCAGAATTGTGAGTTATAAAGTGAGAATTGCGTGATATAAAGTCAGAATTGCGTAATATAAAGCCAGAATTGTGTGATATAAAGTCAGAATTGTGTGATATAAAGTCAGAATTGCGTGATATAAAGTCAGAATTGTGTGATATAAAGTCAGAATTGCGAGATATAAAGTCAAAATTGTGTGATATAAAGTCAGAATTGTGTGATATAAGTCAGAATTGTGTGATATAAAGTCAGAATTGTGTGATATAAAGTCAGAATTGCAAGATATAAAGTCAAAATTGTGTGATATAAAGTCAAAATTGTGTGATATAAAGTCAGAATTGTGTGATATAAAGTCAGAATTGCGAGATATAAAGTCAGAATTGCGAGATATAATCTCAGAATTGCGTGATATAAAGCCAGAATTGCGAGATATAAAGTCAGAATTGCGTGATATAAAGTCAAAATTGCGTGATATAAAGTCAGAATTGCGAGATATAAAGTCAGAATTGCGTGATATAAAGTCAGAATTGCGTGATATAAAGTCAGAATTGCGAGATATAAAGTCAGAATTGTGTGATATAAAGTCAGAATTGCGAGATATAAAGTCAGAATTGCGTGATATAAAGTCAGAATTGCGTGATATAAAGTCAGAATTGTGAGATATAAAGTCAGAATTGCGTGATATAAAGTCAGAATTGTGTGATATAAAGTCAGAATTGCGAGATATAAAGTCAGAATTGCGAGATATAAAGTCAGAATTGCGAGATATAAAGTCAGAATTGCGTGATATAAAGTCAGAATTGCGAGATATAGAGTCAGAATTGTGTGATATAAAGTCAAAATTGTGTGATATAAAGTCAGAATTGTGAGATATAAAGTCAGAATTGCGTGATATAAAGTCAAAATTGTGTGATATAAAGTCAGAATTGCGAGATATAAAGTCAGAATTGCGTGATATAAAGTCAGAATTGTGTGATATAAAGTCAGAATTGTGTGATATAAAGTCAGAATTGCGTGATATAAAGCCAGAATTGTGTGATATAAAGTCAGAATTGCGTGATATAAAGTCAGAATTGTGTGATATAAAGTCAGAATTGTGTGATATAAAGTCAGAATTGCGAGATATAAAGTCAGAATTGCGAGATATAAAGTCAGAATTGCGTGATATAAAGTCAGAATTGTGTGATATAAAGTCAGAATTGCGTGATATAAAGTCAGAATTGTGTGATATAAAGTCAGAATTGCGAGATATAAAGTCAGAATTGCGAGATATAAAGTCAGAATTGCGAGATATAAAGTCAGAATTGTGTGATAAAGTCAGAATTGCGTGATATAAAGTCAGAATTGCGTGATATAAACTCAATTGCGTGTTATAATGTGCAATTGCGTGATATAAACTCGCAATTGTGGGTTATAATGTGCAATTGTGAGGGGAAAAAACTCTTTTCTTCTTTTTTAATTCTGAGAAATTTTTTTTTTTCGTTTTCACGCCATGTTGTAATTACCATAATTACGAGATTTCAACTTGTAAAAGGCATTCACGTCCTCTTAGAGCTCGTAATTATACCGACGGGACGGCGGATGGGAAGATTTCCAGAGAAATGATGACTTAAATTTGAGTCTGTTCCTCAAATAAATGACTTTATATATGACTTAATATCAAAACATGACTTCCCACTCCAAAACAGTCAATTAAAGGGATAGTTCACCCAAAAATAAGCTGGGAATTTATGACCTGACCGTTGCAGATTCATTTAGGTGTTGATAGTACAGCTACTGTGCTTTTATGGTGCTTTTTCACATTGGTAATGTCAGCCTCTTTCATTTTCAATGTATTCAAAAGAGTAGGAACATTCTGCTAAACTTCTCTTTATGTGTTTCACAGAAGAAAGTAAGTCATGTCAGGTTGGAACGACACGAGTGAAAGTAAATGATGTCAGAATGATCATTTTTGGCTGTACTAACTTTTTAACTGCTCATATATTGTGTGACTCATCATAAAAGACCCTGATAAACCACTGGAACCAGAACCACACTCGGACAGGAGGTGATTCAGGCTTTGGATGGATCATAAAGGTGCTGTGAAGGTGTAATTGCATCATCAGAACTGATAAACCGGCTCAAGAATCACTTTGCATTGGAGACATGCAGCTGATGCATAAAACCCTCTTCATTCAGAATGATTAAATCCATTCACTGCCCCCATGAGAGCGTGTCAAAACTACAACCATTAATATGTATGAACTACACTGATGTGTGACAGTGTCAAAAGATGTTAAATTAATTGAAGGGTATTGAAGTGTATTAACTGATAAATCTGTGAAGTATTGTGTGTTCATGTGTACTTGCCATGTTGATTATATTGACCACATTAACAATAAAATGTGCCTTATTGGTATCAAAAGTATCTGGTGTGTCACATTACACTATATTGTGTATTTTGGCACCGCTTTAGCCTTACTGACCATTTTGAAACCAAATTATCCATGCTATAATTGGTCTAGAGACATTGGAAGAGCAGCAAGTTTGTATATGTGGAAGTGCAAAGGCCGACGGGAAGATTTCCAGAGAAATGATGACTTAAATTTGAGTCTGTTCCTCAAATAAATGACTTTATATATGACTTAATATCAAAACATGACTTCCCACTCCAAAAGAGTCTATTAAAGGGATAGTTCACCCAAAAATTAAAATTATCCCATACTCACCCTCAAGCCATCCGAGGTGTATGTGAATATATTCTTTCAGACGAAAACACAGATATATTTAAAAATATCCTGGCTCTTCCAAGCATGATAATGGCAGTGAATGGGGGAGCATGATTTTGAAGGCCAAAAAAATGTATCCATCCATCATAAAAAATAATCCATACGGCTCCAGGGTTTAATAAAGGCCTTCTGCTGCAAATTGATGCATACGCTGTCTACCAGAAGCTAGTTGTTATAGTTAATAAAGTTTTAATTATGGATATTTTTCTTTCAAAAAAACCATTGCTTCAGAAAGCCTTTATGTAACCCAGGTCATTAACCTAGGTCACTAGCATTTATTTGCAATTTTATATAACTATTATTGTTATAAAATATATAAATATATAAAAAAGAAAGAAGAAAAATGCAGTAAAATTGCTTTATAAATTAAATTTAGAAATGCTCTTGAGCCGATTGCTCATTGGTGAGGTGAAAAGTTAGTTCCGCCCCTTGTCCGAAAGTTAGCGGACAAGCAGGCAGAACGTGAGAAGACGCAGTTGCACAAATTGTGATTAGAATCCTTTGTTTAATAATCCAGCGATAGATTATTAACAAATTGAATTTATATCTGTGATTATATAACTTTTAGAAACTCGACTGTTTGAGAATAGTATTGTGTGGCGACGTTTGAACCGGACATGACGAGACTGACGCAATAAGATATAATATACATCTTTTCCGGGGAGAAACAACTTTATTTTTGTTTTCTGATTTATACTTCTCCTTGGTGAGTACAAACTTCGTTATAAAAAAGTGTATTTATTTATTTTGACTTGTGAATACTGTGAATTGTAATGTGATTTTTAAAAGGATTTTTAACGGGTAATAAGTGATGTAAAAGTTTTCAAAAATGCTTTAAAAGTGTATCAATATGATATATGATTGTATATAGTCGTGTTTAAAGGTTTATAAGATGTTTTACGTGTTAGACGGAAGGAATTTCTTAAAGGTGCCCTAGAATTAAATATTGAATTTATATTGGCATAGTTAAATAACAAGAGTTCAGTACATGGAAAAGACATACATTGAGTTTCAAAGCCCATTGCTTCCTCCTTATATAAATCTCATTTGTTTAAAAGACTTCCGGAAAACACACGGATCTCAACATAACACCGACTGTTACGTAACAGTCGGGATCATTAATATGTATGACCCCAATATTTGCATATATGCCAGCCCATGTTCAAGGCATTAGACAAGGAAAGGCAGGATTAATGGCTGGATCTGTGCACAGACAAGGTAAGCCAGCAAGAACAACAGCGAAAAATGGCAGATGGAGCATTAATAACTGACATGATCCATGATAGCATGATATTTTTAGTGATATTTGTAAATTGTCTTTCTAAATGTTTCGTTAGCATGTTACTAATGTACTGTTAAATGAGGTTAAAGTTACCATCGTTTCTTACTGTATTCACGGAGACAAGAGCCGTCGCTATTTTCATTTTTAAACGTGCAGTCTGTCAAGTCAAGTCAAGTCAAGTCAAATTTATTTATATAGCGCTTTTTACAATTGGTAATTGTTTCAAAGCAGCTTTACATATTAGAAGCACAGAAAAAAGAGAAGTGGTTAAAAATAAGCTGTACAAGCAAGCGTGGTAATATGTAACATATACAAGATGGTGCTACATTAAGCCAATGTCGGCTGACTCCCAGGGGTGGAAAAAACCCCCTAGGAGAAAAACCCAGCGTGCTAACACTGGGAAAAAAGTCCTAGGAGGGAAAAAACCCCTTGGAAGATATATATAATATATGTAAATGGATATGGAGATCAAAATCTGAATTATACATTTTTATTATAGAGATTAAAAATAGATTATATATAAATATATGTAAGCGGATAATGCATAATGTCTGTATAATGCATAAACACAACTTCATTATTTATAAATCTCTCCAACAGTGTAGCATTAGCCGTTAGCCACAGAGCATATGGCCTCAAACTCATACAGAATCAAACGTAAACATCAAAATAAATACTATATTCACATGAATTCCGAATCATGCATACAGCATGCATGACGAACATCTTGTAAAGATCCATTTGAGGGTTATATTAGCTGTGTGAACTTTGTAAATGCACTGTAATATAGTCGAGAGCTCGTGTGGCAGGGAGCACGCGATTTAAAGGGGCGGCCCTGCCAAAATTAGTGTATAGTTAATGATGCCCCAAAATAGGCAGTTAAAAAAATTAATTAAAAAAAATCTATGGGGTATTTTGAGCTGAAACTTCACAGACACATTCAGGAGACACCTTAGACTTATATTACATCTTGTGAAAAAGCATTCTTGGGCACCTTTAATGTGAAATGCGCGCCATGCGGTGCTAGTTTGCTAACACTGTGCATAGGCCCTAGTGTTGGATTGAGCACATGGTGAATTAGCATGTATGTTCTCATGTATGTGCAAATGATTTATACAGAGAGTTTGATTTAATTTGAAATGATTTATTTGGACAATGACATTAATGTTTCATTGTGGCTTTGTTGTTACAAGACTGGGTTTTTTTTTCTTTGTGAGAATTGTGTTCCTGAATCCTGTCCTTGCTGAATATTCGTATTCCGGTCGGGACTGGCGAGCCATTCCATCCTCTCGTACCTGGAAACAGAGAAAAGAGCGTGTAAGTCTGCCGAACTGGTAGGATCAAACTATTTTTATGCTTTGATTTTTTTGATTTTTTCCGAGTTTTTTCTACCTGGATCTTAAGTGGATAAAACATTGTTTTTTCTCTCTCCTGGATTTAATTTTTTCTTCCACTTTTTGATGAACATTGCTTTATACTCTTGAACTTGAAATTGAGACACTGAACTTAAACTCAACTGGACATTAAGACTGAGTTGAACGCAAAAACTGAAGCTCATTGTGAAACAGATTTTAAAAGAATTTAAAATCTGAATGTCTTTGAGGAACTGATTTCAAAACTGAGACACTGATTTTGAAATTGTGTGTGAAATGTATTATTATTTTACTGTTTTGTTTATTTTTATTCTGAATCTGAACCTTGATTTGGGTTTTGAATTTTTATACCCTTTTATTTTGGGTTTTATTATTCAATTCACTTGTTATTTCATTGCCAATTTAAAAGAGAAGGATTGAAGACTAAAAATAATCAATCAAAACAAAGTACTACATTCTTTTCCCTTTTTTTAAAGATTGACTTTATTCTTTATTCTACTTTATTCTGTGTAATTAATTGCTTAGAGACTATTACTAGATTATACTATTATACTTATTACTAGTGATGGCCGATTTCGAAACACTGCTTCATGAAGCTCCGAAGCTTCATGAATCTTTTGTTTCGAATCAGTGATTCGGAGCGTGTATCAAACTGCTAAAGTCACGTGATTTTAGTAAACGAGGCTTCATTACGTCATCACTGTTTCGAAACAGTTCGAAATTTCAATGGTTCACCGGTAGAGGGCGATGATAAAGTGAGCCCATGAATCATGCAGATTCACTGAGAACTATTGAACAAGTGTCTAGGGCTTTACCCTATGGTTTTGTCTGATCTCCGATCAGTTTTATACATTTGTAGATGTTTTAATTATACATTAGAATAATTAAAATTAATAATGGTAGTTATTAATCTCTTATTGGCCTGTTTAGCTTGAGCCATGGAACAAAGAAACAAGCCTTTAAAATTTATAAAAGAACACATATTATACAGACACTCTATATTTAATCTTATTAGATGATAAGTTAATTCCATTTGATTGATTTTACTTTCAATAAAACTTTTGCAATACATTTGTTAAAGGGTAGGCCTATTTTTAATGCATGTTTGGCCTGAGTTTTGTTGCATTTCCACTGTTCTGACCACTAGGGGTCACTGTGGAGACGGGTGTCAGATTGTTTCGAAGCCTCGAATCATTACGGCACATTTGCTTCAACTGTTTCAGTGTTTCACGAAGCCTCGATCTGCCCATCACTACTTATTACTTACCTTTGCTCCTGTGAGACGATCCTTATCTTCTGATTCTGGTCCAAAGGAATCCCCAGTGGTTAGCGTGGTTCCACAAGTGTTTTATGCAGTGACCTAGAGTTTGTTAGAAGAGTGCTACACGCTAGTAGGACCGCGTTACATTTATTAAGGCTTTCTGAATTAAACCTATTGCTTCAGAAAGCAGTCTATATTACTATTAAAAAATTCTAGGGGTGCCAATAATTGTAGCCAACGTGTTTTGGAGAAAAACATTTATTTCATAATGTGATTTTTTTTTTTTTTTTTTTTTTTTCCCCCCACTTTCAATTCTTTTCCTTCAGTGAAATGTTAGATTTTTGCTAATTTTATGAATTAAAGATCAAAATGATAAACAATGCAGATTTATTTTTATAGTCAACTTTGATCATATTTATGAAGGGTGCCAATAATTCTGACCACAACTGTACACCTACGATGGTTCGAGGGTGAGTAAATCATGGGATAATTTTCATTTTTGGGTGAACTATCCCTTTAAGATTGGACCCAATGTACTGTGTTAATATGACTTTTCTATATTGATTTCCACATATATTTATTTATTTACTCAAATTTGTGGTGTTTTGGCTTATAGGAAATGTCTTTAACCGTAACAGAAAATTACCAGTATATGCAATATACATATGGACAGCCGTTATAATATATTTTTATGAAGTTTTATTTACATTTTTGAAACTTAACAGTTCCTGTTCGCTGTCATTGAATGGGGATAATTACTATTTTTTATTTATTTATTTATTTATTTTTTTTGCATATGCTGCTAAACATCTCAGGTGGTCCATGAAGAAACAATGGATTTGGAAAGTTGCATGTGCATGTTGCATTTGTGTGTGCACTGTTAATGGTAGTGCTAATCATGTACCAATGTGAAAATGAAATCATATAGTCTTACTGGTATTTTCCAGTGAAGTGAAAAGAAATGTTGTATGTTGGTTTTCACCTTTTCTTTTATTCCATTGTAGACAGCAGCGTTTACACAGAAGGAAAGTTTTGTGGCATCACTGAACTGAACTGCATCTGAAACACTTAGTTGGGGCGTTTAGATACTGAGCTGAGGTTATGATGATGAGATCTCAAGGGTTCAGCATCAGCCAGACATCATGAGATACATCAACACTGCCATCCAGAGGAGACAACGGGACACATCTGAGACTGAGAGTAATTCATATGCATTAAAACACTATTTGATGGCTTTGCATCTGTTAGATTACATTGATATTTTTTTATTGGGCAGGGATGTATTGCATATTAATTGGTTGAAAATGTGAAATATACATTTATGCATTTATGACACTTTTATCCAAAGGGACTTGAGATGAACGTCCAATCTGATTTACAGTGAATAATCGAGCATTTAGAATATTAGGTATGAAAGTATTTCCATGCACGATGCCACACACAGTAGCAGTAACATTTGCACATATATGTTGAAAGTTTTAATGTTAAAGACTGCAAACTAGTTCTTTATATGGCGCTAATTGTGATAATAAAATCAAAATTAGGCTATACCTTGGTCCTTTTAGATATTTCATGGTACAGATTACCATATCCACATCATCATATTACCAAGGTACAAGTTAAAAACAAGGTAATGCCAGTCATTTTTATGTTTAGGGTGTTCAGAAATCCCAAAACGCAAGTAGCGCAACAGCGCCATCTAATGGCCGAAGAGAAACAATGCAGAAAGAAACTGGAATCACTAAATTACTCTTGGTGTTCTTTATTCATTTAAATTGCACCTATTTAAATATTCCCACAATACATGACAATAAATACATAAGGATCCCTGTACATTTCATCTTGATCAGCTGCTCAATGTACTCTGTATTTACAGTAAGACTCAATCTACAAACAAACATGTTACTCCAGGCACCTTGTGTATCCTGTTGAAAGACACACAAATACTTGACATGTTCAAAAAGGGAAAGCAAAACGTGTGTGAACACGTGCTTCGCTCCTGACGAGCCAAAAAAATGGTTGGCGTTATTTGGAGCTGCACGTTGTTCCAAAAAATATTGCGGGTCTGGCAACATGTCAAAGTTTATCTGTAATACTATTCAGTACATATACAATACTTTACAATCCTAAAATAATGAATATGACCGTCGTTATATTACATTTTAAAACTGCCGTTACAAGCTGTGCACAAACTCATTGTACATACGAAACCCAAAAGCGCGGGAACTTGTGGAAGCTCGTTTCCCACAGAATAAAAAATGTAATTGCAACTTTTTTTAAACTCACAATTCTGACTTTTTCCTCTGAATTGAGTTTATATATTGCAACTGACTTTATTTTGACTTTTTTCTAAGAATTGTGAGATATAGACTCAAAAAAGTCAGAATTGTGAGATAGGCCTATCACGGAATTGCGAGGAAAAAATAGTCCGAATTGTGATATAAAAAGTCGCAATTACCTTTTTTATAAAAACACATCAGCGCAATTTCAAGCTCTACAAAGAAAGTTTCACGTCGTTTCACTGCATGATAAATATGGCTGAAATGATGCAAAACACATGGAAAAGGGTCAAGGGTGGAGAATAAATTCTAGGAAAGCAAAGATTCAGATTCTGTTCATGGTTTGTCTGATTCACAGGTCACCCAAGGGGTTGTATTTGTACGGAATGCTGGAAGTGAAGGAAATGATGCGCATGTGGAACAGGTCAGTCTAATGATGACCTCAAACTGAGATGCTCCACAGTGTTCTTCACACGAAACAGACAAGAGGCCTCTGGGAAATGTAAAGCATCTCCACTGTATAAGAAAATATGGAATTCATGAACAAATTAATGAGATTCTTCTATCATTCTGATGGAATGATCTTGGAAAAAATCCAAAATCCCATATCGAATATGGAATATGGCTATACAAAAAAAATACAGATAAAAAATATATTCAGATCGAATCTCACCTCGTTCCACAAAATCATCAAAACCTCCAAAAATGAGGTAGCTGGTACGTAGATGTTGGCTGATTTTTAATAAATACGAATTATCCTTTCATTTTAGTAAAAGGAAATATATAAATATCGTTGAGTACAATAGCTCAACAAATGCGCAATGCCAATGCTTTTCTTGAAAGTAAAAATGAAGGTAAAATTTCACTTATACCAATGTAAAATTTTAAGCAATACTGCAATATTGTGATTTTAAACGCCCACGTTACTCAACATGAAATTTTTTTACTTATAAATTCAATGCCATTTTTGATCATGTCGGTACACTACTGCATAGAACCTTTACTCACACACACACACACACACACACACACACACACACACAATTCATGAAATTCACAATCAAGCCGTGTCCGTATGATACACCTAATTGGCCTAAAGAACTATGTTAGCATCAGTAACTACACCAAACCGCTGGTGCTCTAGTGTCTTGGGTTTGGTTAACATCGCCACAAATACTGTTCATGCACTTGCAACCGGATGCATCTCTAATCTATTAAAACCTTGTCGAACGCCACAGGATATGTGACTTTAAGGCTTATATAAAGAAAGTTTGCGCAATCGCTGCAGAACTTCCATCAAATACAGTTTAAAAATACTGATCTCAATTTCTATTAGAGCGAATCTCACGAAATCTGTCAAGAACATGCTTGGGTCACATTTGAAATCATAAGAAATGTGTATTTTTTAAATGCAAATGAAGCCTATTTTTAGAAGGGGGAGAAATGTGCTTAATTGTCATTAAAATAATATCATGAAAGTCTAAAAATAGGCTTTATTTTCGTTATTTTCAGGCTGCAATTAGGGATGGGCGGTATGACGATATATCGTGGTGACTGTAAAATGGTAAAATCGTTATATCTTGTATATTGCGGTATGTAAATAAATAGTGTAGCACAGCACTATTGACACTTTAAAGTGATGAAATGCATGAATGAGACAATAAAAAGAGAGCATTTGGGTGTAAACCGGATGTGTATTAGTATATTGGATCCGTGCATTCTGTCTTAAAGTGACAGAAGCCTAAAAAACCTCTTGCTTTCCATGTCATTAATGTTAATCAAACAAAAGAGAAAATAATTGAGTAACTTTTGTAGCTTTAATAACAATACATTTATATTTAATTCAAACAGTAAAGACTATTAAGTATTTTATTATCATTGTATTTTATTTTTTATTATCATTTGATTATTCAATTTCTGTAAAATAAACCGATTGTACCTGAAAAAATGTATTTGTTTGTCATATTTTTGTTGTATTTGTCCTATTGTTTGTAATTTGCTTCTGTTATTTTTAATAACAATAAATAAAATAAAACAACAACTATATTGTGATATATATTGTTATCGTGAAATAAAATGTCTCATATTGTAAAATAAGATTTCGGTCATATAGCCCACTCCTAGTTGCAATGACCGTTTTCATGAAATTCATCCAGTTTTTCCTTCAATCTTACGAGAATAACAATAAGCTTCAAGTCACCACAAGCTCCATAAACAATAACCTTTACTGCACTTTGCCCAAATATCTATCTATATATATATATATATAAAGAGCTTTGCCTTTAAACTCCGGAAGAATCAAACAAACTCCACCACAGCATCCAATCCCACTGATCGAGCCCTTAGAGTGTTGATTCATTTGTACACTGAATGTTAAACACTGTAAAAACGGTCAATAAAAAAGCCTCTGAGTTCCAAACCAATAACCGTTTCATCAAAACAACAAAAATCAGATAAAACACACTAAATAAATACTGCTTCGCTCCCAAACGTTAGTCGCCCGACAGGTGGAGGGTTTGCGATTTTTTTTTTTTTTTTTTTTCCCCAAACATGATTTGGGTTGAGGGTTACAGTCACACAGTGCTGTCCTCCAGCAGCGGTTCGAAGTCCTCGTCGCTCCCCGGCAGCGGTGTGTTGGTGTGGGCTCCGGCCAGACTCGCGCTGCTCTTACTGCTTTGGCAGGGCGTCCCTGGTGGCGACGGGTTGTCCGGTATGAACAGAGCGACTATAAACGCCACAACCACCGTGCAGGCGCCCAGGAGGAACGGAGGACCAGGGATCATTGTCTTCTACACAAAAAAAGGCAAAAACAAATTGATATTAGAGGAGGTAATATAGGAGTCATCAAGGATCTATGACAATATGTTTGAACTATCGAGTGATATATATCATTTAAAGCAAAGCCATTGTACCCAAATAGATTCAATATTTACATTTAAAAAAAATGCCATGAGTGCTTTTGAGTGATGATGCAAATGAATTACTGAAATTTGAACTGATTCACTGAACTTTTCCTGCAAAAGAGTCAGACAGAGTGACTGTAAAGGCGGTTGAATGGAGCGTGTACCTCTGTGGGGATCTGAACAGGGATGGCGTAGTCGGGTTGGATGGTGGTGATCCCGCTCAGCTCGACATTAAAGAGGAAGAAAACGAAGCCATAGAGTGCAGGACCCAGACCGTTACAGAGACCCCGAATACCTGTTATCATGCCCTGAACCAGACCTGAGGTAATAAAACACACACAGCTTATATGAACACTGCACACTATAAACTCTTGATGGCTGAGATTGTCACTTAAAGGGGACCATAATGCCCTTTTTACAAGATGTAATATAAGTCTCTGGTGTCTCCAGAATGTGTCTGTGAAGTTTCAGCTCAAAATCCCCCACAGATCATTTATTATAGCTTGTCAAATTTGACCCTATTTGGGTGTGAGCAAAAACACACAGTTTTTGTGTGTCCCTTTAAATGCAAATGAGCTGCTGCTCCCTGCCCCCTTTCCAGAAGAGGGCGGAGCTTTAACAGCTCACGCTTCTGTTGCTCAACAACAACAAAGCAGGAGAATCTCAAGCATCCTAGTTAGTCTAGACTAGTTACTAGTGTGTTGAAACTGGCAGTTATAGTAAGGAGTGGGACATTTCCCCAAACACACTCGAAGAGCTTGACCAATCACAACACACTACTCCAGCCGACCAATCAAAGCATATTGTGCTTTTCAAAAGGAGGGGTTTCATAGAGACAGGAACTAAACAGAGCGTTTCTGACAATGTCAAATATGTGAAAAATACTGTGTTTTTAGAACATTTAAGCATGAAAACCTGTTCTAGTAGAGCCCAAAAGCAAAATGAAGGGCATAGTAGTTCCCCTTTAAAGAAAAAATGTTTTGAAAATGTGAAAGTTTGCATGCAAGACTTTACCCTGTTTATCCGGATCTGCGCTGCGTGACACTAAAGCGCTCACTGCAGGGAATGTTATGCTGGACATGGCTGCCACCGCACCAGGCCGCCCACATCATCCTAAATGACAACAAAAATAACATCACGCTTCTGGACACGGTGAACACCAAATGGAAGTGTCTCGCTCATCTTGAACCAGACGGTTGTTATGTAATGTTTGCATAAGCAGGTCATTTATCTTGATCGAGAAGTTAACTCACCACGGCTCGGACCCTAAACCGTACCAGGCCAGCTGGACAATCTGGAAACCCAGACCCAGAAGAACTGTGTTCTTGTTCCCGATGGTCCTCATTAATAAAGTGAGAAAAAGCGTCTGTCGGGAAACACAAGGGAATGAATAATTACACCGCCCTGCACCATATTTGCTGAATTGAATCCAATAGTTTGTTTCTTGCTTCATTTTATGGTGCTCATTCCAAAAATAGTGCCTGTTTTACTCTAGCATGACACTTTCTCACAAAACATGATGTGCATTTCATTACATTTTGGCTTTTGACAACCAGTTGAAAGGTGAAGAAGTCTTGTATTATCCCTTATTCACTAGAAAAGCTTCCCATCTTCCTCTGAGCTGGGTAACAACCATTAGTTCAATTCTCAGCTGATGAACACATGTAGGACATTATCTTATGCCTGTTGTTTTTTATTTGTTTTTTAACACAGCATCATCAAATGAGGAAATATTAGGCCTTTTTATTTTTTGGCAAATCAAAAAAGATTCATTTTTTCAGTGTTATTGTGCTTTTTATCATTGTTACATTGTTGCTACATTACAAAAGATGTGGAGCAAAGCTGCTAGAATTCACTTTGGTTGCTAAAAATAAAACACCACCACTTAAATAAAGCCGACAGTGCCGTGCTATCTGCTCATTACAGCTCTGCCTATATTTCATTACATTTACCGTTGAACTTTTTAAAGGAATTCAATTCGATTAGAAAGCGTTTGTGAGAGCCACTTTCACAAGACGCCTTTCCAGCTCAACGACACAAGTAATAAGGCAGAGCAAAGAATATTGCCTCAATTAAATACCTGCGCCAGGATGGAGAGGATTCCCACCACGCCGATGAACACGGCGATCGTTTTGGGCGAGAAGTTAATGACCTGAGAGACACAGAGAAAGAGGCACATCGCTATCAGTCTGCACCACTGGACCTGAATCGAATTAACTCTGTTATGTCCAGTAATGAGCCGTCACTGAACTCAACTCAACAGCCAGACAAGATGCCACTAACAATCCACATAAACCTGGAACTTCCTAAAGAACCTGATGAGTGTGTGAAATAGAATTCTGTAGAATGCAATGTTTAATTAAGCAAGTGAAGTCCAGTTATCATTATATATATATATATATATATATATATATATATATATATATATATATATATATAGACCCCTTAATCGCCTACGTCACTGTGACGTCACCGCTCTAGCTGGAGGCAAAACATAAATAAGAACTCATAGCAGGCACGCTAAAGGTTTGAGGTTTTAACTTTAAAATGTCGTCTTGTTGTGTTTTTGGCTGCCAAAATAGAAGGAACAGGACTTAAACTAAAGTTTTACCAGATCCCGACAGACATTCCTTCACAGAAATCAAAAAGATAATTGTGGTTGAATGCAATACGGCGTACAGACTGGACGGAGACGATCATAAATAATACACGTGTTTGCAGTGCACACTTCATATCAGGTAAAAAAAATATCGATGCATATGTAATGGCGTGTTGGTTTTATCTAGTACAAATCAGCAAGTTTTTTGTTTTATAGGTGGAAAGTCGCCAACTTTCAGCGCACTAGCTAGCTTAAATGTTAAACAAACATACAGCGATATATGTGTGTGCCATCCTTTGAATGGGCTCTTAAAATAATCCACATTGCTAGCCATAATCATAGTTAGCCCAGCGTTAGGTTACATTAGACAATAAGCCTTGACAAAATTCCCCGAACCACCCGAAAGTAATTCATATGTTGTCTAGGAAATATCCAAAACTTAAGTTAATTTACAAAAATAGCTGTCACGGTCCCGCAGAGTCAGTGACTGTACATATTCGGACAGTTCTGAACCTTCTTCTGCATCTATGTTTAATAAATCTCTCCTAAAACATACTAGCTTACGCTTGTCAACATTGAGTCCAGCGTCTCTTTTTGCCTCCAGCTAAGCCCCGCCCCCCAGGAAACGTTGCAATGTTTACAAACTTTTAAGGGGTCTATATATATATATATATATATATATATATATATATATATATATATATATATATATATATATATATATATATACACACACAGTGCCCTCCACAATTATTGGCACCCTTAGTAATTATGAGCAAAAGCAGCTGTGAAAATAAATCTGCATTGTTTATCCTTTTGATCTTTCATTCAAAAAATTCACCAAATTATAACCTTTCATTTAAGGAAAATCATTGAAAGTGGGGGGAAACTCACATTATGAAATAAATGTTTTTCTCCAAAACACGTTGGCCACAATTATTAGCACCCTTTTATTCAAAACTTTTTGCAACCTCCTTTTGCCAAGATAACAGCTCTGAGTCTTCTTCTATAATGCCTGATGAGTTTGGAGAACACCTGACAAGAGATCAGAGGTCATTCCTTCATGCAGAATCTCTCCAGATCTTCAGATTCCAGCTCCATGCTGGTGCTTCTTCTCTTCAGTTCACACCACTCATTTTCTTTAGGGTTCAGGTCAGGGGACTGAGATGGCCATGGCAGAAGCTTCATTTTGTGCTCAGTGACACATTTTTGTGTTGGATTTGATGTTTGTTTTTGGATCATTGTCCTGATGGAAGCTCCAACCACGGCCCATTATTGGATTTCTAGCAGAAGTGGTCAGGTTTTGATTTTTTATCTGTTAGTATTTGATAGAATCCATGAAGCCATGTATCTGACCAAGATGTCCAGGACCTCCAGCAGAAAAATAGGCCCACAACATTAAAGATCCAGCAGTATATTTAACCGTGAACATGGAGTACTTTTTATCCATGTGTGCACCAAACCCATCTGGTGGGTTTGCTGCCAAAAAGCTCATTTTCATTTCATCTGACCATAGAAGCCAGTCCCGTTTGAAGTTCCAGTCGTGTCTGACAACTGAATATGCTGGAGATTGTTTCTGGAGAGCAGAGGATTTTTCTTGAAACCCTCCAGAACAACTTGTGGGGATGTAGGTGCTGTTTGATCATTTTTTTTAGGCTTTCTGAGACTCAAGACTCAACTAATCTCTGCAATTCTCCAGCTGTGATCCTTGGAAAGTCTTTGTCCACTCAAACTTTCCTCCTCACTTCACATTAGGACGATTTAGACACATGTCCTCTTCCAGGCAGATTTGTAGCATCTTTAGTTAATTGGAACTTCTCAGTTATTGCCCTGATAGTGGAAATGGGGATTTTCAATGCTTCAGCTATTTTCTTACAGCCACTTTCTATTTTGTGAAGCTCAACAATCTTTTGCTGCACATCAGAACTATATTCTTTGGTTTTACTCATTGTGATGAATGATTAAGGAAATTTGGCCTCTGTGTTTCCTCATGTTTATTCTCCTCATGGTCATGGCTGGACAATTTCATGTTCATGATCACCCTGGTGTGCTAAAAAATGTAAATATGAATGGGAATATACTTCAGAGATATTTTACTCATAAGAACTTGTAGGGGTGCCAATAATTGTGGCTAACATGTATTGGAGAAAAACATTTATTTCATAATGTGAGTTTCCCCCCACTTTCAACTGTTTTCCTTCAATGAAAGGTTAGAATTTTATGAATTTTTTGAATGAAAGATCAAAAGGATAAACAATGCAGATTTATTTTCACAGCCACATTTGCTCATAATTACTAAGGGTGCCAATAATTGTGGAGGGCACTATATATATATATATATCAGTGTCACATGATCCTTCAGAAATCATTCAAATATGCTGATTTGCTGCTCAAGAAACATTTATTATTATTAATGTTGAAAACAGTTGTGTACAATTTTTTTTCAGGATTATTTGATGACTAGAAAGTTCAAAAGAACAGCATTTATCTGAAATATAAAGCTTTTTTAACATTATAAATGTATACTGTCACTTTTGATCAATTTAATGCATCCTTGCCGAATAAAAGTATTATTTTTTTAATTTCTTTCCAAACAAAAAACTCTGACCCCAAACTTTCGAATGCTAGTGATAATGTTGAAAAAGCTTTATATTTCAGATAAATGCTGTTCTTTTGAACTTTCTATTATTTCACTAATATTTCACAATATTACTGTTGTTGCTGTATTATATGGATCAAATAAATTAAGCCTTGATGAGCAGAAGAGACTTCTTTCAAAAACATAAAAAATCTTACCGACCCCAAACTTTTGAACATTAGTGTACATACTGTGTTGCATTTTTGGTCAAATTTTGTGTAAAAATACATAATGATGAAGGTCAAGAAAATGATTAAGAGTCAAGGGTCAAAAATTGGATTTAGAAGGTCATCAAGTGCGTTGCATTGTGGGATACGGTATTTCCTGCAGTTTGATCTGTTGTATACTGAACATTTTGTTGGTCTTCATGCATACACAAATTTGCACACTGCACAGACAGTATGAATACTATGGTAGTGTGTTTGTTTACTGATCCTACTTCAACTTGTTTACTTCATTTAAAGCGTGTTGCTGCTAAAACACTTCCAGTCATAAGTGTGGCACCATCCAAGCAAATGAATCATGGGAGTGTTAAACAATAGCATGCCGTGAAAACATGCAGTCAGTTGTTGCATAAACTGCCTTGGAGGATAAACAGCTAATTAAAGTTTAATGGAAGCAGACAGCTGCTTTAATAGGGGAACATTAAATATAGAATCGTCACATTTGTTCATTATAAACCAAGAAGCCTTACCTGACGCAAGTAGAGGAAAAAGCTGGAGTATTGACCCGCCTCGGGCAGATAGGACAGAAATACCGTTATACAAATGAGAAGAACGGTTGTGTCCTGCCCAACTTTCCGCAGAGACTGTGAAAAACACAAACATCATCAATAATAGTCGTCAAGTCTCCTATGATAAAAGGTCTTTTGTATATCAGTATTTTATTTTAATCATCAGTATCAGAGTCTAAATAGGCCCATATTGTAAGCAGATAATATTTTTCCCATTTAAACCTGATATTTATATTCATTTATTTATAAAACACTATGTAAACAACTGTTCAAGGCCCTATTACTAATGCATTAACTAACAATGAGCAATATTGATTACAGTATTTATTAATCTTCGTTTCAATTAGTTAATATAATTATAACTATTCATCATGTTTATCATATTAACAGATACAAATTTGGATTTTAGTTACGTATTAGTAAATGTTGGATTTAACATTAAGATTAATACATGCTTTTTCATTGTTAGTTCATGTTAACTAATGCAGTTGCCTGATGTTAACAAATGAAACCTTATTCCAAAGTGTTACTAAAAAGATGCCAATCTGAGGTGAAGAGGCAAATTATTTCAAAGGAAGAAAGAATATTTGACCATTTTATGAGCATATCCTTTAAATTCTTACAGCAATCGGGTCAGCCTGTTCCCAGGAGATTGGCGCTCCCCATGTATTGAGCCTCATCTTGTCGGGCAGCGACTCTGGGACGGCCAGCAGTATGAAGCAGATGTCGGCCAGAGCGATGAGGGTCGCCACCAGCACCACCAGATTATCGCCGTAACTGGCCGAGAGGTACGCGCCGATGGCCGGGCTGGTGACCAGACTCGCTGCGAACGTCGCAGACACCTGGAACCATTAAACGGGCAAAGTGGAATATAAATGACTCAAGGAGACTGAATCCAGGTCATGTATAAGTTTGGAAATAGAAATATCCTACAACAGCTTGGCGAAGTCGTATTACTCTGACATCTTTCCAAAATGCATTTAGTATTTAATAAAAGAGCCACTTACAAGTCCATATGCCGTACTCCTCTCGCGCTCATCCGTAACATCTGCAATGTACGCGAAGATTACGGAGAAAGTGACGGAAAAAGCACCGGACACTGATATCATGGCAAAGTACCACCTGAAAACAACAAGAAATATGAAACAAGATTCATTAAAAGGAAACAGAATATCTCAAGCTGTTGTTTTAAGACCAGGGCTCCTCAAACTTTTGATGTACAATGAATTTCCATAAATTTTCCAGTTGTTTGCAATTATTGGACAAAACATTTAAAAGCTGAAGGGTGTCATTTCTGCGCCAACCGCATCACCACTGGTTGGACAAACAAAGCTGAGTATAACAAAAACAAATCATATTAAAAATTAAATTAATAAAAATATAATTATTAATATTATATATTTTTTATTAAATTAATAGCCCATAATAGCCCTATATTTTTTATTATAATTTTAATATTTATTATATATTTGTATATATATTATATGTTTTATATTTTATATTTAGTTTTATACAGTTATACAATTTAATAAATATAAATTAATTTTACTCTATATATACATATATATTTTAAGGTAAATTATTAAAAAGGATTATATTAAATATTATAAATATATATATAAATATTATAAATATATATAAATATAAATATATATTTTAATTTTAATACCAATATAAACTATATATATATATATATATATATATATATATATGTAAAATCTATACACACAGATTGTATAAATAAATATAAAAGTAGAAATATATTTATTTATTTATTTATTTATTTTTTTATTATTATCATTATTTTTTTAATACATGACTTAATCACTTATGAAGATTCCATTATTTCCCATGACTTATTGTATTCATTTTCATAATCACAATTTATTTATTCCCTGATATTTACAGGTTTTTCTATAACTGAGGTAACTCTGCAAGACACATCCATCAAGTATCATCTGGCCAAACATATCATCCGAGGTCATGGCAGGACGGGTCTTACCACGGACTGAGTCTCATGAGCGGGATGGGCGCACACGTGAAGAACACGGTAACCAATAGAAACGATCTCCTGCCCCACACGTCTGATAGTGCACCAATCAACGGTGCGCTCATAAACGACAGCAAACCCTGATGAATAAAATGAGAAAAAAATGATATTGACAGAAACCACTACAGATGAACTCAGGAGTAAAATAAATGACAGACAACACCTACCTTCACTCCCTGGATGAGGCCGTTTATTAAGAAGGTGTGTGTGGGGAATGTTTCGTGTAAAACCTACAGATGAAAAATACACATTTATGCAGAATCTGTGAGAATCATTTCAACACCCAGATAAAATGTAATACTATTTATTTCTCAAAATGAAAGGTGCACTAAGTCATTTCATATGCCTGTTTTACTGACTCTTATTTGCCTTCCCAAACATCCAGAGACTAGAGATGGGAATGATTTCAACTCCATAATGCTTCTGTTAACCAGGCTTATTTTAATGTTTTATTTTAACTTTTAATTTTTATATATTTTTTATGTTTCCATTTTAATATTACATTTTAGTATTTTTATCATGTGCTTTTGTCATTTTTATTATTTTTTTCTTTTTAAAATATTTCAATTTAGCTGTCATTTATTTTTTATTTATTTTGAAGTTTGAATCATTTTATTACTTTAACTTATTTCAGTTTCTAAGGCAACATTTATAATTTTTGTTTAAGTTTTTTAAGTTTAAGTTTTTCCATCTAATATTTATATTTTATTTTATTTCAGCTTTATTTCAATTAACAGTTTTAATTTTGGTTAACAAAATCAACACTGCTGTTAACAAAGAAAATTTTGTAAAACAAAACTTTTAATTTTTGTTTTTCGTTTCATTTTAATTTTCGAATCACATTTTTTTTTTTCCAAATCACGAGATCACAATTCTCCCACGATTCTGAACAGACAACGAAACAAAATAACATGTAATTTACTAGAGGTTCTGACAAAATGTTAATTTCTGCAGTCTGTTTAAAAATGTTTAATTCATTCGAATGAATACTTCAAAAAATAGGTTTGAGTGAATGATTCAATGACTCACTAATAAAGAATTCACTTGTTTCATTACTGGATGAATCAGCGTTTTTGAACAAATCTCTTGAATGAATGATTCAATGACAAATACATTTTTAACAGTGATTTATCGCCACCTACTGGTGAAACAATGTAATGATTCATTCATTATTTGAAGCACCAAGTTACTTTCAATGATTTGCTCTATTTTGATTGCTATCATAGACATCAGTGTTTATATCCGAACTATAAACTTTTATCCCAGTACTTCTGTGATAGTTTGAATTATTGTAACACAGAAATAACCTAAACATGATAACTGCTCTCTCACAGATTTACATGTCAAAGTGTGATTTTGTCAAATGTTTAATAGACACAGGAGAATCATTGTCATTTGTGTTTGAATCGAGATTGTGATCTTTTAATGATTAATCGTGCAGCTCTACATTATACTGACACCTACTGGTGTGAATTTTGACAAAAACAACTTAGTGCACCTATAACTGAAGCATTTATCCTGATAAACATGAACTAAATGAGAATTAGAAGAACTCACAGTAAGCATCGGCGTCGTCAGGAGACCCCAGGCGAAAAACTCCAGAAAGATGACCACAACAGCATGATACACGCTCGGCTTCCCGATTCCCTGCTGGACCTGAAACATCATAAATATAAACGGCTCATTATTCATAATGCTGATTGTAATCTTGAATGTGGCACATTTCCAAACTCCTCAGCTTTCAATGGGACTGATCTCATTGCTATTCCTCTGAGACGCACAAAAGACTTCACTGCACAATAGAGGAAAGAAATTCAGCTGTGCCAAACTCTCAACCCACTACGGACAGACTTCACAGTCTTGATGTGATGCTTAAAGGGATAGTTGAAAATTATCCCATGATTTACTCACCCTCAAGCCATCCTAGGTGTATATAACTGTATGACTTGCTTTTCCAAGTTTCATAATGGTAGTAAAATGCATCAGTTAAAGTACTCCACAGGGGGTTAATAAAGGCCTTCTGAAGTGAAGCGATGCATTTTTGTAAGAAAAACATTCATATTTAGAACTTTATAATCTAAAATAACTAGCTTCCGTCAGATGACCGTATGCATACTGCGCAAGTCGGCTTTCGTCACAAGAGCTTAAACGCATCTCACAGTTCAAACAAATAGGGCTGGGCAATAAACTGAAGCTCCTCTTCTCTTATATCGAAATCCTCTGACAATTCCTGACCGGTGTTTTGTTTTGCTTTATCCTCTGTGCTTCCGCGTTCGGCATTACGTCATGCGTCGGGTCGGAGGTCACTCTTCTGCCACAAATCGATGTCGGAAGCTAGTTATTATAGTTAATAAAGTTTTAAATATGGATATTTTTCTTACAAAAACCCCTCGCTTCACTTTAGAAGGTCTTTATTTACCCCCTGGAGCCGTATGGATTATATTTATGATGAATGGATGCATTTTTTGTGGGCTTCAAAACACACACCCTGTTTACTACCATTATAAAGCTTGGTAGAGCCAGGATATTTTTAAATACACTGCCCTCCAAAAGTTTGGAAACGCCCTAGAAAAGTGGGGTTTTGGACAATATTGGCATGCATCCTTTTTAATTTGTGATAATTTTGCACTGATAAGGGACAACACAAACTACAAAAACATATTTTATTACATAAACAGTTTATACATAGAAAAAACTTAAATTTTCAATTCATCAAAATATCCAGCATTAGCAGCTATCTGACCTAAACTGGGTTCTGATTGGTTCATTGTATTCTAAACTTAATTGGCAATCAATTGTTGAAGCTATTAAGGTGTGCTGACCCAAAAATCTTTTACAAACCTGGGCCAAGTTTAAACCAGTAACCAGCATCACAGCTGGCAAAGGGGCATGTCTGACTTTGACATCAAAATGAAAATTATTATTGCTGGTCTTCAATGATAATGTCAAGTTACTGTAATGTATTTGCACCAAAAAATGATAAGGATTTATGCTAATATTGTCCAAAACCACACTTTGCCAGGGGTGTTTCCAAACTTTTGGAGGCCCAGTGTATATCTCCGATTGTGTTCATCTGAAAGAAGATAGTAATATACACCTAGGATGGCTTGAGGGTGAGTAAATCATGGGATAATTTTCATTTGAAAGTGAACTATCCCTTTAAAATACACTTGCCCGTATTGTCTTATGAACGGGCAAAGTGAGTTAATAATATAATTTAATCCCATTTGTACATAAAGCAGGAAACACAGAGATGTTATTTGGGTAAAAACAGAAAAAAATTTTTCCTATCCAAATATTTGCGGTCAAAAAAGACCAAAGCTTTGAAATGTAATTTTTTTTTCTTGGGGAAAATCAATGTAATATATTTTTGTTCAATAATATTTTTTGATTATTATTTAGAATTGTGAGGGGATTTTATGATACTATGCAATATTTATACAATTTTTATGATCTATTTTTTTCCATTAAAATATATGCAATATTTCAGATTAAAATAGAGTGAAGGCCTTTAACATATCCAAATCATGTCTACGATTTTTTTTATGTGTTCACATAGCTAATACGACAAAAGTCACCAAGTGTCATCCCATTCCGATCAAGCAAAAAAATTAAAAACGTAAAAGAGGCCTAGAGTAGGATTAACAAAATAAC
>NC_063045.1:59026382-59058882 GCF_018812025.1 Megalobrama amblycephala
CATTTTATCGTTCTTTCTATCTATCGTTCAATCATTCGGTCATCCATCCATCTATCCATCCATCCATCCATCCATCCATCCATCTATCCATTTATCATTCAATTATCCATCCATCGTTCTATCCATCTATCTATCTATCTATCTATCTATCTATCTATCTATCTATCGTTTTATCGTTCTACATTAAAAACAATAATATTTTATATTATAATATCTAATAACAGATTGTGTAGTTTTATAATATTATTTTATAAATAATATATTATTTAAAAGTATTTAAAAGTGATTTATATTTTATTTTAAAGTGTGATAAAGACCTTAATATATGGTCTGTAGTTTGCTTTATCCAGCAACCGGGTTATTTAAGTTACAGTGATACATTTAATATTAATACTTGAGACTGAGACAATTATTTTCATGGTTTGCCTCAATTAAGTTAAATGGGTCTCTCGGGCGGCTGTGGCAGCAGATCAGTTAGCATGATGAGCTGGTAAAGTTTGTTTATTTGTGTCACTAGGCAACAGGTATCCTCATCTTACCAGCTAGAGAGAGTTTGCCTGTGTGTGAATGTATCCCAATGGGACAGTAATACATTTACCACATGATACTATTGATTTTCACAAGATATTGATTAAAAAATTAGGTGTAAGAAATTAACTTAACCATGGCTTTAGCAAGTGGACATTGGGTTGACAAGGAAATTGCAGGAATCCCACCAAGCCCAAGGTAAGTAAGTTCCTCTTACAGATGTTTCTCTTTCATTTGTAAGGCCTTTACAGACTGAATGATGATTGCTATATAAGTATAATGCTCACACTTATTTACAGATATGGCCATGCGATGACTGTAGCAGGAAATATTGCTTTCTTGTTTGGAGGAGCATCAAGCGCGATCACAGAGGTGTGTGAATCTAATAAACTGCTGAAAACTGCACTTATTTCAGTGTTCATTAAAAATAATGATGCGTGTGCAACAATAAAGAACTATTTTTCTGTCCTTAGGATGATCCTCCAATATATCTGAACGACTTTTACATGATTACAGGTAGCCTGCTTTTGGTGAATTTTTTTTTTTTTTTCATAAATGCATGATTGATTTTGCATTCTTTCAACCTTTTTTCTGTTTTAGTTGCATCTAATCGAGTAACATGGGAGCTGATGCCCCAGAAAGGTGATGTTCCCACAGTAAGAGAAGGACACACTCTATGGTAATGATATCTACACTATCGTTCAAAAGTTTGTGGTCAGTAAGATTGTTTATGTTTTTGAAAGAATCTCTTCTGCTCACCACGGCTGTATTTATTGCATCAAAAATAGAGTAAAACAGTATATGTGAAATATTATTACTAGAGCTGCATGATTAATCGTTAAAAGATCACAATCGGGATTCAAACTCCCATGATCTTATTCCTAAATCACAACGATTCGGCTGTGTCAATTAAAGATGCCCTAGAACTAGTTTTTACAAGATGTAATATAAGTCTAAGGTGTCCCCTGAATGTGTCTGTGAAGTTTCAGCTCAAAATACCCCATAGATTTTTTTAATAATTTTTTTAACTGCCTATTTTGGGGCATCATTAACTATGCGCCGATTCAGGCTGCGGCCCCTTTAAATCGCGCACTCCCTGCCCCACAAGCTCTCGACTATAATACAGTGCATTTACAAAGTTCACACAGCTAATATAACCCTCAAATGGATCTTTACAAGATGTTCATTATGCATGCTGCATGCATGCGTTGGATCATGTGAGTATAGTATTTATTTGGATGTTTACATTTGATTCTGAATGAATTTGAGGCTATGCTCCATGGCTAACGGCTAATGCTACACTGTTGGAGAGATTTATAAAGAATGAAGTTGTGTTTATGCATTATACAGACTGCAAGTGTTTAATAATGAAAATAGCGACTGGCTCTTGTCTCTGTGAATACAGTAAGAAACGATGGTAACTTTAACCACATTTAACAGTACATTAGCAACATGCTAACGAAACATTTAGAAAGACAATTTACAAATATCACTAAAAATATCATGATATCATGGATCATGTCAGTTATTATTGCTCCATCTGCCATTTTTCGCTGTTGTCTTGCTTGCTTACCTAGTCTGATGATTCAGCTGTGCACAGCTCCAGACGTTAATACTGACTGCCCTTGTCTAATGCCTTGAACATGGGCTGGCATATGCAAATATTGGGGGCGTACATATAAATGATCCTGACTGTTACGTAACAGTCGGTGTTATTTTAAAATTCGCCTGTTCTTCGGAGGTCTTTTAAACAAATGAGATTTACACAAGGAGGAGGAAACAATGGTGTTTGAGACTCACTGTATGTCATTTCCATGTACTGAACTCTTGTTATTCAACTATGCCAAGGTAAATTCAATTTTTGATTCTAGGACACCTTTAATCTTTGACAAGTACGATCACGGTGAACATTCAGATCTGCTTTGGTGCTGCCACTGATCCAGAGAGAGCTGTTATCATGTTTAAGTATGAAACTGCTTCACAAACAGTCTTTTTAACCACATAGTATCATTATTTCTGTTACAAATATTCATATTATCACAGAAGTCCTAGGATAAATGTTTATATTTCAGATATAAACATTGATGTCTACAGAAGCGAGTAAGCGAGTGTTGTGGAGAAAAGTCATCTTTTCCTCACAAATGAAGCTCAAGCGGAAGAGTTTCAGAAGTTAAAATAAAACTTAATTTTTTTGTGATTATTTTTTTTATTGCAGAACAGAACATGGTCAACATGTGTGACACAGCTTAACTATATACAAAACCAGGGTTTGCATATGTAAAAAATAAAATAAATAACAATAATAAATAATAATAGATGGATACAAATAATTAAAATGAGGAGAATTAGGGGGGAGAGGGGTTGAGTAGATAACACCAGCACGGATCTAAGATTCCAACTGCTCCTTCTTCCTGGACTTATAGAGCGAACAGTACAGTTGCTCTAATGAGATATTATATGGGAGATTTTCCTAATAAATTCTGCCCATGCCTTAAGTGTTTTTGGTTTGGCTTTATTATTTCTCGCTGTTGTGCATTCTAACAATGCAATATTTTTGAGTTCTATAAGCCACATTTTAAATGCTGCGGATGTGGGTTCATGCTAGATTTTAAAAATGATCTTTTTGGCCGCAGTTAGGGCAGTGTGAAGGATCCTTCGCTGGTTAACATTCAGATTGAGCTCGCTATCATCATTCAACAGACAAAGACTGGGATGTTTAAAGACAACCACGTCACATAGCTCTGTCAAGACTTACCTTATCCTAAAATTTACCAATATGTTGACACTCATAAAACATGTGCATATAGGTCTCCATGGTATTTGAATTACAAAGTAAGCAAAAAGGGGTAGGCAAGCGCTTCATTTTGTGCAGGACATATGGAGTAGTGTAAGCCTTGTGGATGAGTTTGTAGTGTATTAGTTGATGGGCGAGATTTTTGGACATCATTGGAATACTTTCCCAGATCTAATCCCAGTTTTTTTTTTTTTTGTAATGGGCCAGCTTCTTTTCCCATATAGTAGTGATAGGGAGTGTGCCACAGCACTGCTTGAGTAATCTGTTATAAATGAATGACACTGCCCCTCGTGCCTGAGAAAAATTCACACAGTCCAACAGAGGATGAGAGTCCAGGTTACAGTTCCACGGTACAAAATAAGACTTTATTGTACAAAGCAACAAAGCTGAGATGCCTGCTGAACATCTGAATCTGTCTCTGGCCAGGGCTTCATTCTTATACCCTTTTCTTATCTGTTATTTCGCAAGCAACTTACTTTTCTGGCACGATTCACCCCTCCTGTTTCACATAATTAAGTCTTTCTTCTCTCGTCTTTCGCTCTAATTGTGGAAGCCTGCCAATTGATGGTCAACCCTTTATCAGAGGCAAGATATAACATTTTCCAAGGTCAATCTGCTTCTTCCCAAAGGCGAGAAGCCTTCAGGTGACATCATTATTTTTCCTCATAATAGTGGTTTTATTCTTTCACAGCCACCTGTGTGTTTGAGGGAAATCCCCTGACTCCCCTGACAGAAAAACTACTTAGTGGACCATAAGACTTTCTCAAAAGCATCTGGCCTTTTATAATAATAATTTCTCACAGTCATATAGGCCATGAGGCCTTCCAAACACATAGTGTTCTACCATTGTTTAGGATAAATCAAATATTTCACCATAAGTGACTGTTAAAAAATATATTTGTTACTGAATCATTTATTCAAGAGATTCGTTCAAAAATGCTGATTCAGACATCCAGTCATGAAACAAGTGAAGTATTTATGAGTGAGTCATTGAATCATTCATTCAAAAATTTTAAAAGAAACAAATACAAGACTAACTACATTTATTTAATCAAAAATACAGTAAAAACAGTGGAGTATTATTACAATTAAAAATAATTGTTTTTTATCTGAATATATTTAAAAAATATAATTTATTCCTGTGATCAAAGCTGAATTTTCAGCATCATTACTCCAGTCTTCAGTGTCACATGATCCTTCAGAAATCATTCTAATATGCTGATTTTTGTCAGGATACTTTGGTGATTAGAAAGTTCAAAAGAACAGGATTTATTTGAAATAGGAATGTTTTGTAATATTATAAATTTATTTATAATATATAATACGTCCTCGCTGGATAAAAATATTAATTTCTTTCCAGAAAATCCTGCTAACCCCAAACTTTTCACTGTACTATGTGTATGTATGTATGTGTATATATATATTTACTCTTCATTTTGATGATAAATTAAAATTACATCAAAACACGCTTATCCATTTTTCCATAGTGTTGTTAAAGGAAAACTCTATTTGTTTGGAGGCTCCTCACATCCTGACGCTAAAGAGTGTCTCCCAGGCGTCTATTGCTTTGACATTGGTAAGACACTAGAGCATTTATTGTGCATACTACTGTATGTGTCAGTGCATATGACAATTTTAGATAGAAATGAATATCTTGTGTTGTTGACGTCATGTTAAGATGCTTTTATCTGGTCGTTCTCAGTGACGTTGACGTGGGAGAAGCTGCTCACTGCAGGCGTGTCTCTGCGGACACTGAGACACAGCGCAGCAGCTCTGGGAGAGAATATCTATGTGTACGGAGGGATTCTGGATGGAGTCCCTACTGATGACCTCATGATGTTCAACACAGGTCAGTAGTGTGAGGACTTCACCGATCCCTGTCCGTCACGTTATTAAATGTGTTCAGCAATATAAGTTTTCACATTTTTTATGAGAGTGGGTTGAGAAAAAAGACACAACAAAATCACATACAAGTTATCTTTAGGTAAATGTCAGAATTGTAAGAGATTAAAAAGTGTTTTTAATATTCATATACACATTTTGATGACATATAGTGATCTTTTGTAGGTCTTTATTATTCAAATTTAAACACTGAATGACCTAATAATGTCTCATGCACAGCCATTAATTTATAATAATTCTTCTGTTTATTATAAGAATGTTCACATGATGTTATGTTTTAGTTCTAATTGTTGAAGTTCTAAAATATAAAAATGTTTGATTGACTGATGTTTCATAAAAGTAAAAATAATTATTTAAATAATGATTTTACACATTCTTAAAATCATATCACACATTCTTATCATTTTAAATCATAAAGATTATTTCAAATTTTTTTGTGGTTGGTAATGTTAAGTTGTTAAAGGTTGGGGATCTCTAGCTAAGATAAAATAAGTTTTTTTTTTTTTTAGATTAATCACATTAGTAACTTATTTGAGAATTTGTGCTGAATAGTAAAAATAACTTGACCTACATTAGACCAGTTGCATAAATACAGTCACTATGTTAAACCCAAAAAAAAAAGTTATAGAGATTTAAGTTTATGAAAATTATTTATGAACATTATTTTATATAAAATATATATTTTATGAAACATGCTGAACTCTAAAACTGATCACTGAATCAAAGCCATAAATCTAAACAAGTTTTGTTCCAAATTTGATGTTGAGATTTTAAAAAAATGAGCTTTCAGTAAGATTTTGTTTGGGCGCAGTACCAAAATGTCCCCATTAGATGTCAGCAAAGCTCCAAAGTTTTTCTCTCTCAAATATTACTAGCATACACACACACACAATTTTTTTTAATACACACATAGAAACCACACTCTGACATCCATACCAACACACCCACACAATTATAGCTGCATAATTTATCCAGTTGGCTCTATAATATGCAGAAGCAGAAAACAAGAATAAAGCATAGAATATGGCACTATCTGGTTAAAAAAAAAATAGTAAAAATTTTAATTGCCAACAGAATGAAAGCTTATTAACAAAGATTGCATCATTTATAGTTAAATGGCAATATGATTAAAAATGTGGTTTTAATGGGTTTCACTAGAGACATTTTTGTCCAAAAGGTCCTGAGAGGAACTATTTTGTGTACCTGGTGTAAAAAATACATATTAAAGGAAATGAGGGTGAAATAGTAAAATTCCAATAAAAATACACACTTGTGCCAAAATTTATGTAGTTGGTATTAACAAAGGCAAAATGATAAAAAAAAAAAAAAAACCCCGAAGAAGATAAGGTCGCACATTCGCACAAGGGTTAAAAAAGTTTTAAGAGAAAAAATTAGAAGACTAACTTGTAAGATTGGTAGTTTATGCAACTGGACACAACTCTACAAATAGTTGCACACTGAGTAAAGTCAATACATAAGCACATTTGTTTGGATTTACAGTCTTTTTAAATGCAAAAAAATTAAAATTGTCATTATTTACTCACTCTCATGTTGTTCCTAACCCGCTAAACACTTTAAAAGCAGCATGAAAAAAAATATTTCTGCAAAACATTTGATTCACTTATAATCTTTTTAATATTTGGATGAAGTGTTCTGTTAATCGTAACTTACTTTACTTTTTTCAGTGTCTCTGATTTGGATGCCTATTAAAACTACAGGAGCTCTGCCTTCAGAAAGGTAAATAGTGATCTGGATGAAGTAGGAGGTTTAACTTTAAAACTGTGTGCAGAAAAATATATATAAAGGAGTATATATTGTAGCTTACGTTGACTGAATGATTGTTGAAAATGGAGCTGTAATCATGAGCCATCTGTTTGAAACCAGTGAATTTATTTAGTGGTTTTCCTCTTCCAGAGACTCAAGGCCAGCATCTGCTGTCTCTCCATCTGACCGCGTTCTTCCTCTTTTGTTCTGTAGATATAATCACTCGTTTGCTGCGGTCGGTGAGCAGATATTCTTGTTTGGTGGATGTTCAGAGGATGGGTCTATATATGCATTGAACACAGGTACAATAGTAAAGGGCACCAAAAGATCGCAGTTTTAATTGTACGACTAATTCGTCTGACTGCAATGAACTGTGTGTTTTCTCATAGAGACTCTGGTGTGGGAACAGTTTAAGGTAAAAGGAGAGTCTCCTGTTGTTTGTGCCGGTCAAACCTTTACACCACATCATGACAAGGTAAAGCAGTCATTTCACTAGATTTATACAGTATTGATTCACAAGTTCAAAGAAAAAAGAAATGAATACTTTTATTTAGCAAGGACACATAAAATTGATCCAAAGCGACAGTAAAGGCATTTATAATGTACAAAAGATTAGAATGATCTCTGAAGGATCATGTGACACTGAAGACTGGAGTAATGATGCTGAAAATTCAGCTTTGATCACAGAAATAAATTACATTTTACAATATATTACAATAGAAAACAGTTATTTTATATTGTAATAATATTTCACAATTTTATAGTTTTTACTGTATTTTTGATCAAATAAATGCAACCTTGGTGAGCAGAAGAGACTTCTTTCAAAAAAACATTACATCTTACTGTAAACTTTTGATCAGTGGTGTACATTTTCAGAATTAAATGTGAATGAGAAAAGTACAGAAATGCTTCAGGACAAATTCCACACTTCTGTTTAATGCTTAAAGGATTAGTTCACTTCAGAATGAAAATTTCCTGATAATTTACTCACCATCCAACCTGTTGAACCCCAGTGAAGTCCACTATATGGAGAAAAATCCTGGAATGTTTTCATCAAAAACCTTCATTTCTTTTCGACTGAAAAAGAAAGACATGAACATCTTGGATAACATGGGGGTGAGTAAATTATCAGGAAATTTTCATTCTAAGGTGAACTAATCCTTTAAATATTTAGAACAAAATTCAAGAATGAGCAAAAGTAAAAACTTTATTTTGTCACGATTCATATCCCACTTTTCAAATAGTACACTATTGTTATTTTGATTCAGGATATTTACTTATTTGGGGGAACAGTCACTAATCCAGACGGAGCGGTATCATCCACCAGTGAAATTCACAAATTAAGCATCGGTAAGGAAAACTGAGACTGAAACTTTTTTTCCTCATAGTAGTTTCCAGTGAATGAACAGACACTAACACTCTTCCTATTTCACCAGCAAAGATGAAATGGAAGGTTCCGCTGTATGTCGGCATCCCTCCCGCTAGACGTCATGGACACACGGCTTTCATCGTCCACAGTCATGTATGTGTGTGTGTGTTAATGCACTACCATTCAAACGTCTGGACACACTGGACTGTTTCTCAGGATCACAAAAACGATTGATCTAAAGGCTTCTGCTTCTGCTTTTCATTTCATTTTTTAAAAATGAATGAGTTGAAGGAGAAGCATCATGAAATGCTCAACGTGTATGTTCCTTCTTCAAAAAGCATCCCATGATGCTCCTCATGAAGTTGGTTGATGAATGTCCAGAATGAGCAGAGCTGGACTGTAGACAAAGTAAAAGCTCAAATATAAGACAGTTTCACGACATCATTCCCAGACTTCCATTTGTTTTATTTCAGAATTTTCATCATTTTATTTAGGGCTGCAACGATTAATCGCGATTAATCGTTTGCAAAATAAAAGTCTGTGTTTACGTAATATATGTGTGTGTTCTGTGTATAATAATTATGTATATATAAATACATGCACATACGTGTAAAAATTTAAGAAATATATACATGTATAAATAAATATACATATTTATATATATTTTATATTACATATAAATATTTTATATATAAATATAATTTGTTTCTTAAATATATACATGTATGTGCATGTATTTATATATACATAATTATTATACACAGAACACACACATATATTACGTAACACAGACTTTTATTTTGCAAACGATTAATCGCAATTAATCGTTGTGCAGCCCTAATTTTATTATTATTACAACATTGTGAAAAATAGTTATAATGAAGGATAAGTAGACGTGTCCAAATGTTGGACTTGAGTGACATTTCAGTGTTATTATTTTAGTATATTGAAATACTATTATAGTATTTTGTGATATTTTGAAATAGCTTTTGTTTTTAAATTTTTCAGTTTTTATTTTAATTGTAGTTGTTTTTAGTAATTTACACTTCATAATCATTTGTTAACATTAGTTAATGCATTAACTAACAATGATAATAACTAAAATTAATAAATGCTGTTGAAGTATTTTTCATTCTTAGTTCATATTAACTAATGTAGTTAACTAATATTAACAAATGAAACCTTATTGTAAAGTGTTACATAATTTTTAGTCATTTTATTAGTTTTTTTTATATATTTCAATTTATTTCATTTATTTCATTTTTAGTAATTTTAGTATTTCATCTTAAAGTTGTTTTGCTTTAGTTAATTGCCAAGGCCACATTTCACATTTAATTGTCTAGTTTTTTAAGTTTATGTTTTTCCATCTAATATTTATATTTTATTTTACCTTATTTTAATTGCCGAAAATCATTTTTAATACATAATAATTAATAATAATAATTAATAATAATTCTATTATTAAATAATAATAATTCTGTAGAAAATATAGTAAAAATCTTAACATATTTACAGTCAAACCTGTAAATTTTAATTTTACAATTCAAAACTAATTTAAAAAAAAAAAAAAATTGATGAATAAAAATTCATCACAAGTAGCTTTTTCACACGCTGAGGTAAATATTAATATATAGAAGGTGCATAGTCATACACACAAACACAAAACACCATCATTATAACACAAATGACACTAAAGTAATGCAATAAACATTAATTAAACCACAAGATGTAACATGAAACTCTAATGTACATGTACAAAAAAAAACTTAGAAGAAACATAATTTTTATCACACATGGAATTCTGGGAATGTCTATTTACAGGTTTTAACTGTAAATTATTAGATGATTTGTTCTTCTTACTTCCAAAAATGTCACATTTAACAGTATTTTACTGTATAATTAGGCCTACATGAAATGTAAGGTTAGATCTTTTACAATTTTTCTCTGTATATAGTACAGGAACTTACTGTTACTGTCATTTTTTCACATTGTTTTACAGTTAAAATTACAATCTTTTGTTTACAGTGTAGTTTTAGTTAAAAATAACAGCACCGGTCCGTGTTAAACAAATGTAAAATGTGTTTTCGGCATTTTAGATCTAACTTTGCATCTTTTTTCTTGGTTGCAGCTTTATGTGTTTGGAGGCAAAAATGAAGAGCAAGAATTTAATGACTTGAAAATAATGAAGTTAATAAACCCCTCAGAGAGACAGCCAGGTACATAATGTTACTGTCTTGACTCATAAATACCATTTATCAGTATTACTTTCATTTGTGCTTCATCCATTACTTCCTGCACACTGTTATATAGTGATGAAGGAGATTTTGTCTGAGTTTGGACTGCAGGGTGTCAGTAATAGGTGGGTGTGTTTCTGTGACTAAAACACCAGTTTCATTACCAGTTTCATATGAAAGTAACATTCTGTTATTCAAATCATTTCCACTTGAGCAGCTTCGCTCCGACAAAGATTCCCAATGTGAAGTACGAGCTGAGTCAGTCTCCAGTGACCGTGAAGAGCTACAGGAGTGAAAATATCCAGGTGATTTACATCACACATCTCCATTACAAACATCCCAGGCACTTCATTTATAACAGTGGATGTTCAAAGCTTTGCATCTGGGGTTGTTGACAGTTTAAAGAATTATACTTTTATTCACAAGGATGCATTAAACTGATCAAAAGTCATTTATAATGTTAAAAAAATTCTATTTATCACAGTTTCCGCAAAAATATGAAGCAGCACAACTGTGTTTTCAACATTGATAATAATCAGAAATGCTTCTTGAGCAGCAAATCAGCATATTAGAATGATTTCTGAAGGATCATGTGACACTGAAGACTGGAGTAATGATGCTGAAAATTCAGCTTTACATCACAGGAATAAATTATATTTTAACATATATATTACAATAGAAAACAGTTATTTTAAAAGTGTTATAAGATTGTACTGTTTTTACTCTATTTTTGATCAAATAAATGCAGCTTTGGTAAGCAGAAGAGACTTCTGTCAAAGGCCCCAAACTTTTAAAGGGGTCATGACATTTGATCTTTTCTTATATAAGAGATCTTTGTACCATTAAAAGTGCAGATCTGTGCTAATATTGCCCACAACCCATTGTGCGTTGGATGAGGATTCTGTTAGAACTACAAACATGAATAAAAAGTGTTAAAAAACTTCAAAAATGGCGGATATGCGCGATCGACTGTTAAAGGGTTAGTTCACCCAAAAATTAAAATTATGTCATTAATGACTCACCCTCAAACCCGTAAGAGCTCCGTTCATCTTCAGAACACAGTTTAAGATATTTTAGATTTAGTCCGAGAGCTTTCTGTCCCTCCATTGAAAATGTATGTACGGTATACTGTCCATGTCCAGAAAGGTATAAAAACATCATCAAAGTGTGACATCAGTGGGTTAGTTAGAATTTGTTGAAGCATCGAAAATACATTTTGGTCCAAAAATAACAAAAACTACGACTTTATTCAGCATTGTATTCTCTTCCGGAATCCTTTCCATTGAATTGATTCCATTGAATCCTTTCATCTGTCGGCGTTGGTAATGCACTTTTACGTCGCCTGATTGTTTTTGCCGATTAGGACATCCGCGACATTTTGAAGCATTGAAAATATATTTTGGTCCAAAAATAACAAAAACTACGACTTTATTCAGCATTGTCTTCTCTTCCGGGTCTGTTGTCAATCCGGGTTCACGAATCCACTTCTTCTTCTTCTTTCCTGTTTTACGGCGGTTGGCATCCATCTTATTGGTGCATTACCGCCCCCTTCTGCTCCGGAGTGTGGTTCACGACTCCGCAGTGACGCTGCTGATGTAAGACACTGCTGACGAGTTATCCGGTGCGCCCGAGCTTCGTTTACAGTCTGAGGGAGACGCACGCTGTATTCAAGCTATTCTACATTGTTTGTATTTTGGTATTGCTATATTTTTTAAAATGGTGTGTAAGTGTGCATGTCGCGGATGTCCTAATCGCCAAAAACAACCACAGCAACGTAAAAGTGCATTACCAACGCCGACAGATGAAAGGATTCAATGGAATCAATTCAATGGAAAGGATTCCGGAAGAGAAGACGATGCTGAATAAAGTCGTAGTTTTTGTTATTTTTGGACCAAAATGTATTTTCGATGCTTCAACAAATTCTAACTGACCCACTGATGTCACATGGACTACTTTGATGATGTTTTTATTACCTTTCTGGACATGGACATTATACCGTACATACATTTTCAATGGAGGGACAGAAAGCTCTCGGACTAAATTTAAAATATCTTAAACTGTGTTCCGAAGATGAACGGAGGTCTTACGGGTTTGGAACGACATGAGGGTGAGTCATTAATGACATAATTTTCATTTTTGGGTGAGTAGAGAGGTTTGGTTTAAGGGGTTTGAGTAATTAATAATCAGTATCTAACCTGACAAAAAGATATTTATTCAATGTTATCCACATTATATTTCATCTTCAGCAACATTGTGAACTTTTCAAAAGATACGTTTGGTCATTACACACTTTTAAATTCATCATTATGCAAATTGAAAATCTCTGCGTGAAAGATCCACAACTGGCAGATCAACGTGCAACAGCATTCCTCTCTAAAACGGTTGGAAATTAAATTAAATTGAATGTAGGAGGATTTTAACTGTGACAAGATGATTGACAGGGCAGTTTAAACATTGACAGGTTTGCATAACTAAGTGACAGAACATCCGTTAAACATGCAATTATGACAAGGTAGTATGCCCCAAAGCTTGTCTATGATCCTGCTACACACTCAAAAGTACTTTTTCTTCACAAAACCAGTACATACTTTTAGGGCATAGTATAAGTAGGCCTTATACATCATCACACCATAGGCCCCACCTACTTTTGTGTGTGTGTGTGTGTGGAAAACATAATACCTCAAGGAACATATTAAAATAATTTTTTTTAAAAACATGTCATGGCCCCTTTAAATGGTAGTTTACAGATTTTAGCTTTAAATATAAATGAATACGTAAGGGAAAGTGTATGCTTTAGATGCTGTGGCTCACATCATTTCTTTATATAAAAGGAAATATATGATTTTGTAACAAAGTCAATAAACTCATGTCACTTTCATCCAGGTGAGCGGTCATAGAGATTTCAGTACAGTTCGTGATGAAGCCATGAACATGATCCACAAAGCTTTTGCCATGTTAGATGAGGAATTCCAAAAGCTAGACAGGTAGAGATTATGCCATATTGTTCATTTCAAGTTAATTGTCGAAATCACTAACAATGCAAAAATGAATCTGTTCTCATCTGAAACAGAGAAAAAGAAGCGCTTGCACGAGACACAGAGGCGCTACAGAATGAGAGAGACGCTCAAAATGAGCATCTCCTGAGACAGAGACAGGTACTGCTGATCAAAATTACGTCATTAGATTAATCTTCTTGGATTTGTCTGTTCCTGTTCCAAACAATGCCTAAAGGAAGTTTGCGGTTGTGTTTGGACAGGAACTTCAGGATATGCTAGAAAGACACAAAGCTCAGAACGAGGCTTGGCTGCGTGCGCGGGCAGACGAGAACGACAAGGAGAGGAAGGAGCTGTGTAAACTGAGGGTGTGTGACTTTAAAATAACCACAAACATTTACTTTATACAAACCGCTGTCAGACAGAGACAAAAACAGCTTGTTTTAAATGAGTTAGTAGTGTTACACACACACACACATATATTTATGTATAACTGTATAACTTTATTGCATAGTGTGTGTGTGTGTGTGTGTGTGTGTGTGTGTGTGTGTGTGTGTGTGTGTGTGTGTGTGTGTGTGTGTGTGAAATATGGAGTCATAAAGTCAGGATTATGAAAGTCAGAACTACGAGTTATAAAGTCAGGATTATGAGTTATAAAGTCAGAATTGCGTGATATAAAGTCAGAATTGCGAGTTGTAAAGTCAGGATTATGAGTTATAAAGTCAGAATTGCATGATATAAAGTCAGAATTGCGAGTTGTAAAGTCAGGATTACGAAAGTCAGAACTGCGAGTTATAAAGTCAGAATTGCATGATATAAAGTCAGAATTGCGAGTTGTAAAGTCAGGATTACGAGTTATAAAGTCAGAATTATGAAAGTCAGAACTGCGAGTTATAAAGTCAGGATTCCGAGTTATAAAGTCAGGATTACGAGTTATAAAGTCAGGATTATGAAAGTCAGAAATGCGAGTTATAAAGTCAGGATTACGAGTTATAAAATCAGAATTGCATGATATAAAGTCAGAATTGCGAGTTATAAAGTCAGGATTACGAGTTATAAAGTCAGGATTACGAAAGTCAGAACTGCGAGTTATAAAGTCAGGATTACGAGTTATAAAGTCAGGATTACGAAAGTCAGAACTGCGAGTTATAAAGTCAGGATTACGACTTATAAAGTCAGAATTGCATGATATAAAGTCAGGATTGCGAGTTATAAAGTCAGGATTACTAGTTATAAAGTCAGAATTGCATGATATAAAGTCAGGATTACGAGTTATAAAATCAGGATTACGAGTTATAAAGTCAGAATTGCGAGTTATAAAGTCAGAATTGCGAGTTATAAAGTCAGGATTACGAGTTATAAAGTCAGAATTGCATGATATAAAGTCAGAATTGTGAGTTATAAAGTCAGAATTGCGAGATTTAAAAAGTTTTGATTATTAGACACAATTGCGAGTTTATATCTCGCAATCGCGATAAAAAAAAGTCAGAATTGTGAGATAAAAAGTCGCAATTACCTTTTTTTTTTTTTTTTTTTAGTGGCGGAAACAAGTGTCCATAGTGTAATGTTTATCTACAGTTTAATAAAAATTATAACTCACCTAACTGAGTTAACTCACTTTACATCTTAATAAACAATTCTTGACACATAATATTTCTGAATTACTCTCTGCCCATAATATTTTAGCTGTTTTATTTTTTGCATGAACTATTCCTTTAAAAGTCCTCTTTCAGTCAGCTGAACCTGCACAGACAGTGACTTTCTCACTCTGGAAATGAATAAAAAGTGTCACTGCAGGTGCAGTTCACACTGAACTCGCATTTAAATATCTCATTTTATGCATGGAGTGACGGCTGTTTAACATTTCACCATGCCACGTCACCTGCCGGTTCTTATTTATCGATTCGGTCTGAATGTTCCAGGAGGAGGTGCTCCAGGAGCAGGAGAGACTCAAAGAGGAGCAGTACAATATCCAAAAACGCAGTGAGCAGCTCCTGTCCATTATGCAGCAGTTCAAAGGCATGTGAAGACACTGTCTCCATGGCAACCGCAGAGGGAGACGGCCTGAGTTTTGTTTGGGAAACAGCGAGATTATTGATGCCACTCCCTTACTGTGATATTTGGGTTTGTTTGCCTGCCTGATGATTTGGTTGTGTGTGTGTGTGTGTGTGTGTGTGTGTGTGTGTGTGTGTGTGTGTGTGTGTGTGTGTGTGTGTAATGGATGTCACAACACATTAGACAACCTCATTACCAGATATACCTGTAGAACACTGGATGATTTATGATGCTTTTGAAAAGATTTTTCTGAAACGTGATGAAGTAAATTGAGGTTTATCACCAAAGCCCATGTCATTTATTTTCATATTTCTCCACAAGCTTGTGATGATAGAAACTGAGGCCCTCTGGTCACTAAATTGAACTCTCTGGATATGATATTACTTATGAAAAACTAGCAGTCCAGGATTTATTACATAATAACATTAAATATTAATTTCATTTTTCCTTTTTACAGTTACATTTAATCATTTAGCAGATGCTTTTATCGCAAGCATGACAAAACAGGAAAAGTACAAGCTTTTATATAAATATATATATATATACACATTTATAAATGTACACATATATATAATGTACATTTATTTATATTTATATATATATATATATATATATATATACAGAAGTCAGACATTCAACATCCCACTGTCTTTTAGCTTATAATTTACAATATCTGATACATTTTCATAAAATCCACAAGTATAACAGGAGATTCATTGCTTCTTAACTCACTTCAAATCTTAATAAACATATATTGATGCATAATATTACAGAATAGTACACCATCCATCATAATTTTGCTATTTTTAGTGAATTTATCATATTTTTTAGGCTACTTAGAGTATTCTAGGGGGAAAAAACACATAGCCCTTATTATTATATAATACAGACTGCCTAGGCCATTAGTGAATTTATAAACTCATTTTCATATAAAGTATAACACCGTCCAGCCCATCATATTACAGACTTTATTGTCTATTGTCAGTGGATTTTTGAGGGGGACAGTCATGTCGCAGTGCTTGCGCGTGCGCACACATCCTCGCCGAGTCGAACCGAAAGCGGCCGAAGAAAAACGATGGGAAACGGTCGGCGGCGCACTATTTGGCAGGAAGGTTTCCCGCGCAGCGCCAGCGGTGTCAGGCGGCGGAGCACTATGTGGCAGCGGGGAGGGGAGGGAAAGAGCTCGGCCGCATTCGGGGCCGCCTGCGCTCATCAAACGCTGCTCATTGAACACACAGTGAGGCAGACCTGGAGTGGAAATATTTTTTTATGGCGCAATATGCGTGAATTTCTAAAATAATCCCGGGGTAAGCGAGCATCCATGCCATAAATGCCACATTTATGCATTGCACTTGAATAAAGGGCGAAATGCGACAAGATTGAGCTCAAATCTGCAGTGGAGGCAGTAAAGGGGGTTTGGGGCGAGCTGTGGGGACGCTTGATCCAGACGGTTCTGCTGAAAATGTGTTTCTTGTGCTTCCTTTGTTTCTGCTGCGGGATTGTAAATAAGAGCTTGAGCCAAAATGGCGGCTGGAGCCGTTGAGCTGCGTCGAGCTATGAGCTATTGCACTGCGTTTAGTCACACAAAATACACCGTTTTTATCATTTCTGACTCTGTTCTGGCTTTATATCCCTCTTGGATACTGTCGTAGCATTTAGAATAAGATACATGGCTGTATTTGTGATGAATTTATAGTGTTTAACGAGGATAGTTAGCGCGTTTGAGTCAGTTAGCTAGAAAGATTTGAATATTTGTAATGACAAATTGCGATTTTTATGCACAAAACGCGCATTTATGGCTCGTTTCTGACTTATGTTGGCTGTTTAATAGATGAATGCGGTGTTTTTGTAATGTGATGGTGTCTTCAGACTGCCAGTTAGCTATTATCTGTCTGTAATGTTTTTTTTTTTCTTCAAAAAGGATGCTTTCATACACTTGCAAGCCCAGATGCGGTATAATTCATGTGTGTATATTTTGCCATTTTCACTATAACTAGGCAACTTGCAGTGCTGCTTGTCATCTTGCTTGTTAATGGCAGCACTGAAACCCAATCTGGCCAACTGATCTCACTGCATTGTTGAAGGTTCTGGCCAATTTGAAATGTAAGGTCTTGAATTCATTAGTCTCATCTGATGCTCAATGATCAGGTTGCATTGAGAAAGTCTGCTGAATTTCCATGAGGAACAATGGCATGAATCATTCTGGGGGTTTGTTTGGAAGGGGGCGGCGGTTCATTTGTATTTCATGACAGTCTGCTGAAGAGTTTTGTAGGGCACCTCTGGAGGATTAATTGATCAATTAGGCTTGTAAAGGAGAGATTACAGCAGAGAAACAGGCACTGCGGTGGGTTTAAGTGCTGGAGACCGGGTCGGTTTGATTTTAAGCCTTTATTTGGGTTCTGATTTGCAATATTATTGTGGACCAACCACCTCAAAAAGAGCTAAACTTAATCATGCAAATGTATATATTTTTTTTGTAAGTGCATGTATGTTTGTAAAAGTATGGGCGATATCCAGCTGGACAAGAACATTGCTCATTTACAAAATGCAAAACATCTCAATTCTTGATTTGTATGTACACACACACACACACACACACACATAAATACATTAAATGTTTTGCCTTTTGTAAATAAATAACCAATGATCTTGTCCAGCTAGACATTGTACCATGCTTTTGTAAACTATCCTATTCTTTTTGTATCCTTTCCCTGGTTTCACTCGGTCAATCCCATGTTATGAATACTGTTCAATAGCATCATTTTTCTGCATCATTGAGCTGTAAATTCCCTTTCAATTGCATTCAGCATCATCTGATTTTGCCATTATAGCAGCCACTGGCCAACATTTGATACAGCTCAGTACTTTTGCCTCTACAATATATTAGATTCTTGTACACTGAAAAATGCATATGCAGAATTGCTCCATCATCCATGTGCACAACACGACTGAGTTCAGATATAGCCAAGATTTTAACATGCTGGAAATTCATTATCATAAACAATTTTCCACCTACATTATCATAACTAATGTGACGACAAAGAATAAATATCTATAAATTATTATGCATCATGATGGTATTTGTTGCGTTTGCTTTAAAGGTAGGGTAGGCAATTTTTTAAAAGCACTTTTTGTTATATTGGTTGAAACTATTCACATCCTGATTGCAATCAATAACAGAAGTGGTCTAAATATTAAAAAATTTGCATGTATCTTCTGTGGAAGTCTCAGGACCAAAAATTGTTTGTCTAATCATTGCATTCAGTCAAAATGCAATGATAGCATGTTCTACCTGTCTGTCAACATCTGTATTTGCATACCTCCACGCAGACATCAGAATGTTTGTCCATGTGTCCACCAAAGTTTTTTTTTTTTTTATCCAGCGCAACATTTTTTTTTTTATTTTTTTTTTTTCTTCAGTTAAGACGTTTCGCTTGCTACAATACGGAATATCCTTGTAAGTGTTACTAGTATCTCATTTCACAGACAGTTTGTATATAAAAATGTCGATACAATGTAAAGTATTTGCTCTGGCTCATTTTGAATGATTTTGTTCTGTTATTATGCTTGTTGTCATCTGTTGACATTGTACAAGCAAGGCAGCGTTTCCCAAAAGCATCGTAAGTTGATCGTAGCACCATTGATGCTTTTGGGAAACGCTTCCCAGAATGTGGCAGTTGGTCTGTGTTGTATGTATTTGTCCCGCCCCTCCTCCAATGTGATTGGACGGCTGTGTACAAAGTGACAGTGATAAGCGCTACGTTTTACCCAAAGTTGAACATTCTTCAACTCTTAGCATACGGTAACAAAGAGCACTTCAGCGTGAAAGTAGACGGTCAGCGGCTCATTACGCGCCTGGCGTTTTAAAAACGTGGCGCTCCCATTGAAAATAATTGGAAAAATATGCTATCTGTGGGAAAAAAATGCTTTGGTGGACACACGGCCTTAAGTTTATGCAGAGTTGTAGTCAACGAGCACCACAAACAAACAGCAGCACCGTAATTACGAGATGGCAGCCCGTGATGTTTTACCCGGAGCTGTTCACGTCATCAGACTCAGATTTATGCATTTCTTTGTCAATGCCAAAATTAATCTGCAGCAGTCAGGTGGTACAAGAACTCTGTAAGTTGTTTACATTCATTATTATTGTAATGTTATGTGCTTTGAGACATGAGGTAATTTAACGTCCGTCTTTCGTGACACTTTGCAGACTCTGCTACTCTGTGCGTTCATGTGTTTTAGAGACTCTAAAGGTAGGGCTGTACGAATTAATCGAAAATTAAACCACACACGATTTGGCAAAGGCTGCGATTATTTTATGCACAGCTTGTCAGTGCAGTACGGCTTTGTGATCAATAGTAAGTGCTTCTCCATCCGAAAGCCAGAGGGCGCTCTTGCGCAGAAACTTCAAATATTCTCTGCCACTAAAGTAGATAATGCGTCATTCCAGGAACTCCCTATGGGCATCATTCTACCACTGAATAAACAGAAGATTGAAATGCTTTGATTGATTAAACATGACTAATAAACATACGACTGCCTTATTCTGTGTAAGAAGTAACATCATCTCACAGAAGGAAGCTCAACTGTCGTTATGAAGTGAGTTTGGAGTAAAAACGTTATTAAATGTTGTCTTTTTGTTGGACAAAAGGGTTAATAAATGCTTCTCATGTCTGGAAAGATGTTTGACGCGTGTTGCTTTTTAAAATGCACATTATAAGTGACTCAGATGAAGCAGCATTTACTACTACACAGCCGCGCTGCACTGACAAGCTGCGCATTAAAAAATAATCGCAGCCTTTGCGATGTCATAATCGCACTAAGCCAAATCGTTTAAGCACGATTTCAATGTTAATTTTTTAATCGTGCAGCCCTATCTGAAGGTAGGAGGGGATCTCATGCCTTTAAAGCTCACTTGCTATTGTTAGCCTCTCTGAAATTGCCTACCCTACCTTTAATTGATGCTGATTTAAATTCAAAATTGTTGCATTGCGGTAAATCAATGTAATACAGCAAAAATACTGTATAGGAAAATAATGAGGATTTCAATAAATACTTGTGTGGATACATTTTTGTAAGTGAAATGAACTTAAAAAAAAATAAAAAATCAAACTCTAAAAGAGTTTGTATGAGAGGAACATGAAGGATATTGTAAATATATTGAGGAAAAACAGTTCAAGTGGTAAACTTTGGCATCATCTCACCACCTTTATCTAAAAGTAACGTGGAAGAATGCTGAGAAAAGGAGGACTGACCTTGAGGTAAAGCTTCCTATCTTGCTCGTTATTTTCATTGGAGATACAGACTGTAAAATTGAAAATGGAAGCAGTATTATTATTTGAGTCCAGCTGTGTTGGAAAATAGCTATGTATTTTCATGCATTAAAGCAGCATTGATTTATTGCAGTTGGATTGCACTAGGTCATGTTCATGTGCAATGGACTGTTGTATTAAACATGTTCTGGTTTTGATTTAGTTGGACAGTCTGGTAGAACGACTGAGCTTTCCTTCGTCTGGACGGCTGATGTCGTGTAAGGAAGCCCCGAGCTCCCTGCGCTTGTAGCGTACTCCTGTTGTGTTGTATAACAGCGTCTGCTTGGCTTCCTGAATAATGCAAGTCTCATGTCATGGCTGATCTGCTCTGCTTTTTTTTTGGTATTTTGAATGTCAGGATGTCAGAAGCAGCTAAATGGATTCATCTTTTAATGAATGCTGAGTTCCAAAGCACGAACGTTTATATGGGTTCGGAATTTAAGGCGAGACACCCCAGGTGAATAGGGTAAAACATGTAAATATTTGATATCGCCACACTTAGCCAGCCAGTTAGTTGATTAATTGATTTTTTTTTTTTTTTTTTTTTTTTTTTTAAATACTAGAATCCATTTAAAATATGCACTAATTTGCATACATATCCATAACAAAAACCTGAACATTGGATAAACCCAGGTTCAAAATTCTTTTCATTTTGTTGACATATTAGAGTTTAGCAGTGGAAATCTTTAGGAACCTCACAATCTGATTCCGATTCTGGGGGTCACGATTCGATTCCAAAACGAGAACTTTAAATCTCAGAATTGACCAGTTTATAAATTTATCCATTGATCGTTCAGAAACGTCCAGTTTCATTCTAAAAGTTGTAACTTCTTCCTGAGTCTCTCCATCAGTGTCGACTCCAGTTTGAACATTGTAAGGCTGAACACCGTTACTGACAATCCTCATTTTGGCTGAGTGAGATTCTCCAGCTTTGTTGTTGTTGAGCTGTTAAAGCTCCGCCCTCTTCTGGAAAAGGGGCCGGGAAAAGCAGCTCATTTGCATTTAAAGGGACACACACAAAACGGCATGTTTTTACTCACACCCAAATAGGGGCAAATTTGGCAAGCTATAATAAATTATCTGTGGGGGATTTTGAGCTGAAACTTCACAGACACATTCTGGAGACACCAGAGACTTATATTACATCTTGTGAAAAGGGGGATTTTAGGTCCTTTTTAATGTTAACTTAATCACATTTGACTTGCATGTTTTTTATGTTTAAGGATTCAAGTATTTAGTGATCGTCCGAGTGTTAGTCTGAAATATATATTCACTTAAAAGGATGTTAAAGCTATCAAAGTCCATCAAAAAAAAAATTGTCATCATTGACACCTTCATGTCATTCCAAACTTGTATGACTGACTTTCTTCTGTGGAACACAAAAGAAGATATTGTGAAGAATGTTGGTAACCAAACTGTTGGTTGCCACTATATGGACAAAAAAAACAATACAAGAAACGGTTTGATTACCAACATTCTTCATGAAGTTTGTTCTCAACGACAGAGCGCTTTGAAAAATCACATGCAATTTGACTCTTGTGTCTCATTAACGTGGAGGTTCTTCACTTCGATTTATCGGCTACTTGGAAATTACAATGTGACTGTTTACATTCACTGAGCGTTTTCTAAAGCTGATGTTGTTCTATTTATTTATTTTTTAGGTTGCTGAAACCCTTCCAAAGGAGGTCTGGATCAGTACCCATCTGCGCGGGCCCTGAGTGGGCTGGCACGACCCGTCCTGCCCACTCAATATTGAGCGCCAAACATTCCTCAGACTCAGACGGGCATCGGAAACCATATTACATGTCAGCGGTTTTGGGGTTTTTGACTGTCCCCTTTAGGTTTACCCCCCATTCCCTTCCCCTGATACTCTTTCACTCATCCGAAAGAGTAAAAGGATATTTTCACCCTAGTGTGGCAGCCGGGCTGCTCCCCCATACACAGATGAATGAAGACCCCATTCGGGAAGAACGCGGCCCAGAGATCCAGAGCTGATGCAGGTTAGAGCATCTTTGATTAGATGTTTGATTTTGGATGACCCTCTTGAAGATCATCGTCTGAAATCTGTTTGTAATATGAATTGTATTTGCTCTCTCTGTGATTGAAGGGCATGCTGGTGTCTCTGCCAATATGATGAAGAAAAAGAATTCTCATAAGTAAGTGTTATTTGTTTGTGTTTTAGGGCGTATAATATATTACATTATCAATATTTTATACAATTCTACGCTCATATTGATCATAATAAATATAAAATTTATGAATTTAATGATTATAATCAGATTGGGTGAAAAGATAATTTTTTGTTTGTTTTAGGGTATATATATGTTATTATATTCATATTTTTAAAATACTACACACATTTATTTTAATAATTAAATTCATAAATGTTATATTTATTAGCAGATTTAAATATTAGTCAAATATTTTAAGACTGAATATGTGAATGAATTATATGATTATTTAAAAAATTATTTTAAACTATTGATCATTATAAATTATTGATCATTGACTATTGATCATTTATGAATTTAATATGTGTTATTATCAGAGGAAAAAAAATGTATTTAGGGCTAAATGTGTGAATATGAATTTTAATTATTTATATTCACTTTTATTTAGCTCATTGATCATAATAATAATTATGAATTTAATAATCATCATTATCAGAGTTAAGTATTAGGTGAAGCATATGTTTTTTTATATTTTATGGCTGAATGTGTGAATTTGAATATGTATTCTTTTAATATAATTTTTAAATGTTTAGCGCATAGTGATCTTAATAAATGTAACATTTATGAATGTAATGATCATCATTATCAGAGTTAAATATAAGGTGAAGCATAAAATTTATTGGAGATTAAAGCTGAAGTGTGCATTTAGTTAGATTTATTTTAGATGTTAAAATACTTTTTTCCTTGTTTGAGATGGGATCTGTTTGACTATCCCAACCAATGCCATATGGATGAGCTGTTTTTGTTGTTGTTATTGTCTGTTTGTTTGTTGAAATGACTCACTTCACCTTTAAACTGATTCAGAATTCAACATCTGAATTCAAATGTTTCATTAAACAGATGTTAATGCTGATATCTGATGATTATGGCATCATCTCACAGGAAACACAAAACCAGCGTAGGGCCCACCAAAGCAGTGGCTCAGCCCAGGCGGAACATCGTGGGCTGTCGTATCCAGCACATCTGGAAGGAGGGCAGCGGCGCGGCATCACAGTGGAAAGGCACAGTGTTAGACCAGGTGCCCGTCAACCCCTCGCTCTACCTGATTAAATATGACGGCTTTGACTGCGTCTACGGCCTGGAGCTGCATAAAGACGAGAGGGTGCAAGGACTCGAGGTTCTGCCAGACAGACTAGGTATGTAATGCAGTTGAGCAGAAAAGACATTTTATTTAATTGTTATATCATATTTATTAGGACTGTGCAATTAATCGTAATTGATTTTCGAATGCGGATGAGCACATGGGCTTCGGATACGTGCCTAAATGCGTATGCAAAAATGTCAAAATGCCTTTTTGGCGAGTATTCACGTAAGCAGTCACAGTGGGTTATGTCTTAAGTAAACGCTTGTGTATCAGTATATTGGATCCGTGCATTAGCTCTTAAAGTGACAGCAGCCTAATAAACCTGCTGCAGTCTGTCATTAATGATAATAAAACAACAAATGACAAAGGAAAATTTAGGGTCGAATGTGTGAATATGAATTTAATTATTATATTCGTATTTTTAAAATGTTGCAGTCATATTGATCATAATAAATATAAAATTTACAAATTTAATAATTATGATTTTATTATATTATAATATTAGGTGTGTTTTAGGCCTAGTCAATACATCATCAATCCTCCTTCAAAATGTGTTTTGTCTTATCCTGATTCACTGTGAGCCTATTAAGTGTTTAAAGCCGCGCACACACTTTTCATAATCGGCACACACGATTGTAAGGCCGATTATGAATGTAAATTGATACTTATGACTGATCGCGCTTAAACGTGTTCAGTCTGCGATTACAGTCGGTGTTCAAATTCTGTGTGTAAGTATGTAAATCTGCTTCAGTCGCAGGAAAGTTAGTCTAAGCTAGTCGTTAAATATGTGCCCAGCTTTAGACCTGACAGGATAGTTTTCATGGGAAATTGCGTGCATAATGTGTCTCATCTAGGATTGAAACTGTATGAGATTTTCATGGTATGATAACCATCTCAGAAAATATTGCGGTTCCACAGTATACGCTATTAAACGATAAATTATTATTATTATTATTATTATTATCATCAGTTAAAATTACCAATAAATAAATGAAAGTTGTTGTTTTTTTTTGTTTTGTTTTTTGTTTTGTTTTTTGAACAAATGCTTTATTATAACAAACTTGAAAGCAATAACTGATTATGGATTAGATTAACAACATATTTATCATTGATAATTTATTGAAATTCTGGTTTGACTTTTAATTCTGGTTTTTATGATTTAATACAAATATACTATCAAAACAGGTAGTAATGAACTGAATGCATAAAACTTGAACAATTTAATGAATGCTTTAAAATGTAATCAAATTAAAATTTAATAACTTGTATGCTTTTATTTTGGCAAAGTGCTGCACAACAGATTTACTCAATCAAAACATGGACAAAAATTATATTTCTTAAATAATGTTTAAATAAATTGTATTATTATTATTTTGAGAAGTACATTCTATTGTACAATCATAATATATTTGTCAATTTCTTCGTGTTAAAAGTCTGACTTTTATTTTGAAGGGTTGTAGTGAAGAGCTTTGAGTTTCAGTGTATTTGACTGGTTTTTCTCAAATAAAAAGATTAAATGCTCAATAAATATTCTCTCAAAGCAGCCTTGGATATGTTTTGTTCATGTAACCAGAGAGTGAAACAGCAAACACTGCAAACAATATGAGTGTTGTGCGTACTTGAGTATGTAGTACACGAAACGCACCGCTCATTCACACAGAGACACGCAAAACAAACGTATTATAAATTATATGCAGTCTTTTTTATGATAGGACAGTAAGCAGACAGGAAACAAAGTGAGAGAGAGGGGGACAAGATCAGGAGAGGTCCACGAGCCGGGACTCGAACTCGGGTCGCCCAAAGCGCAACAGCGCTATATGTCGGCGCGCTGCCCACGTGTTTGAAATGTGCTATATAAATAAACTTGCCTTGCTTAATTGTATTAATATTTTTCAAATGTTACACTCTTATTGATCATAATAAATATTCTTCTCAAACCCAAGCAAATAAAAAATATCCTTCACCTAATATTTAATGCTGGTTCACCATCAAACAAACTCTTATTTGAGTAAGTTCTGGTGTTTAATTCAGTTAGTATATCAATACACAATATAGGTTGGATTCTCTCCAAAATGAGCACTAAAACTCAATATGTCTTCAGTATCTCTGACATCGGATAACATGACTTACTTTCATGCAGTTATAAACGTGTGCCTTGCCTTTTGAGTGAATTATTGTTCCCAGATTTACTGCCCTCAGTGATGTTTCCGATCCTGCCACTTTTCTCGCACATCTTTCAGCCTCGACACGCATCAGCGATGCCCACCTGGCCGACACCATGATCGGCAAAGCTGTGGAGCACATGTTCGAGACGGAGGACGGCACTAAGAACGAGTGGAGGGGAATGGTTCTGGCCCGGGCGCCCATCATGAACACGTGGTTTTACATCACGTACGAGAAAGACCCGGTGCTCTACATGTATCAGCTGCTCGATGACTATAAAGATGGAGATCTGAGGATCATGCCAGACTCTAGTAAGTGTTTTCAGTGCTTGTGATGTTTATGTCTTTCTTTCTTCAGTCGAAAAGAAATTAAGGTTTTTGAGGAAAATATTACAGGATTTTTCTCCATATAGTGGACTGAACAACAGTTGTTGTTGAAGGTCCAAATTGCAGCTTCAAAGGGCTCCACACAAGGAATAAGGGTCTTATCTAGCGAAACAATCAGTCATTTTCTAAAAAAAATTAAAAATGTATGTACTTTTTAACCACAAATGCTCATCTTGCACTGCTCTGCGATGCGCCACCCATTACGTAATCATGTTGGAAATGTCACACGTGATGTGTAGAGCCCTTTGAAGCTTTGACCTTCAACCCGTTGAACCCAGTGAAGTCCACTATATGGAGATAAATCCTGGAATATTTTCCCCAAAAACCTTAATTTCTTTTTGACTGAAGAAAGAAAGACATAAACATCTTGGATGACATGGGGGTGAGTAAATTATCAGTAAATTAATTCTGAAGTGAACTAATGCTTTAACACTAGTGATAGACCAATATGGATTTTTTAGTTGATGAAGGCAAATTAGGTATTTGGATAATGGCTCATTTCTGATAAAATGTTAACATACATAATGCAATATATATATAATTTATATAAGTATATATGCACAATTTATGATTATTTGTGGGGGGTTACTTATTAATAGGTAAACATTGTCAATATTCATATTATTATTATTATTATTGTGTGTGTGTGTGTGTGTGTGTGTGTTTGTATCTATATACACACTACCGCTCAAAAGTTTGGGATCGATAAGATTTTTAATGTTTTTAAAAGAAGTTTCGTCTGCTCATCAAGGGTGCATTTACTTAATTAAAAATACAGTAAAAACAGTAATATTGTGAAATATTATTACAATTTAAAATGACTGTTTTCTATTTGAAAATATTGTAAAATGTAATTTATTCCTGTGATCAAAGCTGAATTTTCAGCATCATTACTCCAGTCTTCAGTGTCACATGATCCTTCAGAAATCATTCTAATATGTCAATTTGCTGCTCAAGAAACATTTATTGTTTATAATTGTACAAAATATTTGTGTACAATATTTTTTTTTCAGGATTCTTTGATGAATAGAAAGTTCAAAAGAACAGTGTTTATTTGAAATATAATCTTTTGTAACATTATAAATGTCTTTACTGTCACTTTTTATTGATTTAATGCATCCTTGCTGAATAAAAGTATTCATTTCTTTAATTTCTTTTCAAAAAAATAAAAATAAAAATTCTTACTGACCCCAAACTTTTGAACGGTAGTGTAAAATCTTACAAAAGCTTTGTATTTCAGATAAATGCTGTTCTTTTGAACTTTCTATTCATCAAGGAATCCTGAAAAAAAAAAAAAAAAAGTACACAACTGTTTTCAACATTGATAATAATAACAAATATTTCTTGAGGAACTAATCATCATATTAGAATTATTTCTGAAGGATCATGTGACACTGAAGACTGGAGTAATGATGCTGAAAATTCAGCTTTGCCAACACGAGAATAAATTACTTTGTAAAATATATTCAAATAGAAAACAGTTATTTTAAATTGTAATAATTATTCACAATATTACTGTTTTTACTGTATTTTTAATTAAATAAATTAAGCCTTGATGAGCAGACAAAACTTTTTTCAAAAACATTAAAAATCTTACCGATCCCAAACTTTTGAGCGGTAGTGTATATATATCTCCAACGATTCTGAGCTTAGTTTTTATTCAGATGCGACATGACGCTGAGTGTGCTTTAGAAACACCCGGATTCTGCTTGCTTCCAATTCCTTACACACATACACCACTCGAACGTTCCATAGAATAATCTTTCATAAAGTTAGGAAAGGTTGAAGCGAATTGCAACGACATTCGCTGGCTTCACTGCACAGGAGGCGCTGTGAGACGCGCGCTTTGTTTAATGTTGCTGTGCGCGGTCTCGCCCATTGGTATTTTCCTTACAAATGCTCTACGAAGCCGGCATCATTTAAGTCATTTGGAATGCAGTGGACTTGTATATTTAAAATATGAAACTCACTTACAGAAGGCTGCTCTCAGTTTCATATGCTGGCGCTTCGTTTGTGAAGAGTGCTCGCGCATGCAGCTGTGCGCGACTCCGTGTAAGTGGTTTAATGTACTTGCGTCTCAAAATGGTTTTATGACGCAAAATTAATGTAACGTTAGCCTAAACACAGCCAGTTTTGTCTTAAGATATTAAATGGACAGGACAAACCGCATTACTTATTATATTTCAGAAGAGATCCGTGCATGAATGCAACTTAGATCGCTGTCTATGAACAATCAAACGACAGTAAACGCGAGAAAGAAAACGTTCAGATAATCTTAAATACTGAAAGCACTCTTTGTTTATTGCTTGTAATCTGCTTCGTTGCTCCTCTTTATTATTTGCTACTTGCTTGGATGTTTTGAAGTTACATTAGTTTAAAATTCTTAACATACAATTGTTTTGATTAATTTTTTTTCAACTTGTAATTGTTTTAAAAAGTAGGCCTACTTATAATTACTTATGTAAGGATATGTAAATGTAAGGATTTTAAGGTTTTTAAGTCGGTAAACTATTTAGTTAATAAGAAGTAGATCAAGAATCGTTTTTAGAAACAGATCGTGACTTCCAGAATCCAGATCGAATCATGAGGTGACTAAAGATTCCCACCCTTAATAGAGAGAGACATATGATATCACATTATTCATTTTTTTTTAGTAAATATTAAGTTTCAATAATTGTTTAAGTATATGTTTTTAAGTCGTTTTTTATATAGTTAATTTTAAAGAGTCGTTTATATCTATATTTAATAAATATTCCCATGCATTGCAGACGACTCGCCCCCAGCGGAGCGTGAGCCCGGAGAGGTCGTGGACAGCCTCGTGGGGAAGCAGGTGGAATATGCCAAAGAGGACGGCTCTAAACGAACTGGCATGGTTATTCATCAGGTGGAAGCCAAGCCCTCGGTCTACTTCATCAAGTTTGATGACGACTTTCACATTTACGTCTATGACCTGGTGAAAACATCGTAGGCAGCGAAACGCCCCGCGGGACGAGGAGAGGGGGAGGAGTTTCACGTAACCATGTGATTCACTCAAACGTTTTTGCCAAAAGTTCTTTCAAAACATTTCTTGTAACATCTTCTGGAAATGGAATTGGTGGATTTTTCAGTGGATTACCACTAGTCAAGTGTCTCTTATTGTTGTAGGATGAACGGACATCACATCCCCGACATACACGTAGCTTCATATTTCAGAGGTTCGTCTCGAGCATTTCCCATTACTGTCGGTTATTTAAAAGACGCGACGTCACGTTCGTCGGGGAAAAACCCGGAGGTTGCGTCTGGTAACAACGTTCTGGGCTGCATCGGACGTTAAAGCGTTCATCTGTTGGACTGTTACAGCTCCGCCTTGGGTTGCGCGTCAACCCGAATGAAATTCAAGCTAGCGCTGTGCAGCGATCCTGAGGAAAGAGTCAAAACATAAGTTGGAAAATGCACGAGGTGTTTATCATTTCAGACGTGAGAAACACAGGGGTCCATGAAGGATGGGGAGCGTAAAAGTGTGCATAAAAGTGCCAGGAGGTCGGCTGTAGAAAGTGGCCTGGGAAATGTTCCCATCTTGTCTGTAAACAAGACATCTCGCTGTCCTTGATGTCTTTGCAGTTTTACCCTCCATCTTCTAGTTCATGCACTCGCCCTCGCCAGAATCGCACACACGAGCTCCGCTGTCAGTACGTAGGCATTTGTGTGAAATGAAACCCCACCGTCTTGTTTTTTTTTAATATATATATATATGTATTTTGTTTCCTACTTTTTATTTTATATATATATATATAAACGTTTATCATCACCTCGAGTAAACGCTAATGCAGCTTTTATTATCTCAAGCACTAAATTTAGAGGAAATCAGAGACTTGTTTTGCTCCCCTGTTTTGTTTTTAATAAATTACCACTTCTTTGGGGAAAAAAAAAACATTAATATGAACGTTTAATTCACTTTTAGGCTTCATTTAATGTAAAAAATGGCCATCAGATTGCATAGTGTGGATATTTTCTCTTGGGTATTATCATTGTTACAGTGTAGATAAATGGGTTTGTGTTTTAGCACACGATTTTGTCTCTTTAGCACTAAAAATCAGACGGTTAACCAATGCCCCAAAGTATTTAGTGATGTTACACAAACTAATCGCACAAAGTGTTTAATCCCATACCTGTTAGAAAAATGCTTATGCAATAATGAAGAAAGTATTCAGGAATTTCTTTGCAAACCATGCACCCCATGATTTTTGCTTTATTTTTCTTTAAATTCTTGCTTTGCCTCTCTGCGAGCCTAAAACGTTTGTGCCTCGATATTGACTTAAGTCTGCTTTCAGTATCTTTTTTTTTTTTTTTTTTTTCCTGTTGTTGATGTTACATGTGTGTTTTGTCTGGAGGTTTGTGTGTTCCCATTAGACTCGTACGAAATGACTCGAAGGCCCCCTCCGAGGAATGTTACTATGTTTGAAGAAGCCCTCTCAGCGACATGTGTTTTGCATTATTTCAGCATTTTGTGCTGCTGTGTTTCAGCTTTGGGTTACAGCGTTCCCGTTTTAACACTTCACTCTCAGCCGCTCCAGATACTTGAAGCTTTTCTCTTTTCTTCAAGCAGACGCTTGCAGAGAGCCGCTGTGTTCTGCATCAGATGTGCAACACTAAAAGGGTGACGCCAAGAAATGCACAGGTCATATTTCACTCCAAAATCAAAAGAAAAAAAAAAAAAAAACGCATTTATTTTTATGACATTTAAGCACATTGAAATTCTCATTACGTAATGTGAAAGAACCTTTACTGTAATACATTAATACTGTAATAATCCTGTCCAGGCAGTTTCTTAATCAGCATAAATCTAAATCTTAGAGGTATGAATACTTAAAATCATTATTTTGAAGTTTAGTTAAAATGTTAATTTTAATATATAATATATATATATATATATAATTCCCCCCCCCCCCCAATTTTCACACACGCACACGTTAATTGTCATTAAAAATGTGAAAAATGGAATAGGTGGAATAGATATATTCCACCTATTATATATCTATTCCATAGATAAAATGGAATAGATATATAATGTATATGTGTGTATGTGCATATGCGCGTACATACGCACATGCACATATATACACACATTCGTACACACATATATATACATGTATAGTGTGCACGTATATACACACACACCTATATTTACATATATACAAACATATATTTATACATATATACATACACATATATATGCATATATTGTATATAATGTATGTATATTTGTGTACATATATATATACATATATTGTGTGTGTGTATATATATATATATATATATATATATATATATATATATATATATATATACTTTACATACTACATACATACATACATACATACATACACATATATATATGTGTGTGTATGTATATGTGTGTGTGTTAATTGTCATGAAAATGTCAAAAATGGCATATATAGCTATATGTGCATGTATATATATTCTTTATACAATTCTTTATACTTTTTTCCATATGATTTTGGGATGAAATGTGACCTAGACACTTCTTGATGCTTTTAATCAGATTCAGCCAGTAAAGTTCATAAGGATATTTGTGATTCTCCATGTTTTGACCTTGAAACCTTAATGCAGGCGACCTGCTCGGCTTACCAAAAAAAGCAGCGGCGGTCATCAAACGTAGTGACCTTAACGCAGAGGTAAAGCTTC